>NC_061520.1:14277500-14522500 GCF_022379125.1 Scophthalmus maximus
CTGCATTAGATAGAAGATAAACACCAGACAAAATGTTGTTACAACGTCTCTATAAATTATTGGTAACGATTTATTAAGCAATACAACTTGTAAACCACTTAAGAACCACTAGAAAGTGGCACCAAAGTAATGTATGTTGCTTTACTTTGGGAAACAACATCAGTTCAGATGAAGTTATGATCCAGTAAAAACAAGATATTCTCAGATCCTAGTAGTTTGTGAGTGAGTGATATTATAATAAAGCAACATTTCTCAGGATCATTTCTGATTAAAAACAGTATATATCTATGATCATAAATCAACTCTCCTGCATTGATAAACTAGCCCTGTTTGCCCGCACACCCATCTGACGGTCTGATTGGTGTACAACAAGGTCTTTTCTACATAACAGGAAACTGCTCTCCCTGTTTCCTGCTCAACCCAACTTCACATCCTCAGCAGCTCATGGACATCATGCTCACATTTAACCCCTCTGTGAATTAGCTGTGACTCATTGGCGGTGAAGTAAGGGGACCTATTTATACTCTAGAATTGTGGTCAGCCGGTGAAGATTTACTATGCAAAAAAAATATCTGTGCTGTGTATCACAGCAACAAACGGTCGCATAAAGATGGGGAGCGGCTCTGTGGAGGCTTAGTACATTACAGCATGGAGAAAAAAGAAAAGGTCCTAGTTGGTTTTGGAGCCACACCCAACACATAGGAATGCATGAATCTATCTTTTAATGGTGCCATCTGTATTTCTGTATGGACTGACCTCACATCTAAAACTGTTCCATTTTCTGACCACATGATGAGATGTATTCCTTGTGTTATAACACATTACAAATGACTGTTACAGGAGCTAATCCTGGCCAAACAGCAAACTACAGCGCACTCAGTCTTTCTCGAAAACCGAAGAACCATGCACAGGTTTTTCTGTGTTAAGGCTAGACAACGTTATTGTGAAGGTCTCTCCTTTTTTGTTTTTGTGCATCACTCTAAAGAGTGATGGTTGATATTCAATCCACAGCTGGATGAGAACATCTTTGTCTATGACATAAGGGTTTCAATGGACTTCAGGGGCCTCAGGCAAAAGGAACATGGGGGGGCCCTACATCAAACCTGAAAAATTAAGTTTAGTCAGGTAGTAAAGTTTAAGTGAAAGCTCCCAACCACCATCCCAGGCATCTCATACACACCTTTACACATTCTAGTCTTAAAACAAACTTCTAAAATTACAAAGCTTTTGGCAGAAAGGGAGTGGCATGGAGTCTCGATAGAGGGTTTCCAACCATGGTGTCGTTGCAGTCTCCTGTGCATAGTCGATCATAAGCTACTTTCAGACATGCACTGAAGTCTGTGAGAATGCAAATGTCTGCAAATGTCGCTCCAGACATTTTCTGAAACTTTTCCTGCCAGCCCCCTAGTAAAATTTCTGGAAAATATCCAAGTGGGGTCATGTCTTAAAACAGCTATGGAGACTAAGGGGATTCTCACATGAATCTCATTGCTGTGAGCTAATGTAATCAGCTGCTCTCAGGGGGGCCTCTCTCAGCTCAGGGGCCCCAGACAATTGCTTGCTTTGCTGACCCTTTTGCAACGACAATGGTCTGTGATGGTCTTCTCGATAGTTTATGATTAATAGATGAACACAGACCAACACAAAACCTGGAAAATACTTGGAAACACACACACACACCACACACACACACACACACACACACACACACACACACACACACACACACACACACACACACACACACACACACACACACACACACACACACACACACACACACACACACACACTTTACCTGCTGACTCGAAACAATCACATATAATTGACACCATAAACAGTGTTCTTACCAATAAAGTTTTCTGCTATTTGAAAAAACATGTTGTGGCTGCAGCTTCAACCATGTTTTTGGTCTGTATTAGTGAACTCTCAAATTGAGTGGGTACAGTGTTGTAAGGTGGTCACTAAGACTACATCAAAAAATAGTGATACAAACCAATCGAGATGGCGAAGAGGGGAGGTTGAATCACAGAGCTACACCCTGGTTCACCAGGGATGGGGTGGAGCTGTAGACTCTAATGGTAACAAAGTTTTGGAGCGATATGAGTGAAACCAGGGGAAAGCAGTGTATCAGGTTTTGGATACACACAAAGCAATTGTTGGGAGGATCAGTTAGTCAGGGTTTTGGTCTTGGTGTTGACAGTACATATGTGCAGATACAAATAGTGTCAAGCTTCAAATCAAAATGAATGTGTGTGTGTGTGTGAGAGAGAGTTGGATCACCTAATTGATAAATTATCCTTTATTCATGTAGAGCTCTCTCATTGTTTGGCTTGTAAAAGATCCAGGTCAGTAATACATACAGCCATGATATATGAGCTGTGTACAGTAACAGTATTGAACAATCTTGGTATGTATGTGGTAATGGATAAAAAAAAAAAAACAATTACGGGCAGTGGGACCCCAGAGGTCCATCTCTGTCTGTGCGACTCCTTCTGCGTCAGGCGAGGAAAGAGTGCGTCTCCTCCTCTCTCCTGCTCAGAGGTGAAACAATAAGACTGGGGCTTAAAAAGGAACTCCATCTTGATATACTCCTTCCTGTGACTGTTTTCGAGTCTTTCAGCAAAACTAGAGCAGGGAGGGCGTAGGCAAGAAAAATGTAAGGATAATTCCAGTTATGTTCAACATGGACCTCATCCTTTTTTGTGTTTTAACATAATTGCAGGTATATAAGGTTTAGAAAAAATATGCGTCACCACTTGAGATTACATCAGTTGCATTTTGTTTAATTGTTTGTCTCCTTTTAATTTAATCATAGTGAAAGATGTGAAAGTAACATTTACCTGTGAAATATCAAGAGCTTTTAGGATGTTTTCTACACTGTGGCTTAGAAACAGCTTTTAAACACAATAGTCTTATTTGATATTCTATCCTTTGATCAATAGTGCATATTCAAACTACTTTTCCCAAAAGCTAAATGACCCATGAGACACATATTTTTGTTCCAGTAGGGACAGATTGAAATACAAAAAGGAATCAAGGGGATGTTAATCTAAGCTCATACAGAATTCCTGCTTTCAAAGTACAGCCAAGCAAAGCGATAACCTTTATCATGTACATTCACTCACAAACACACATACAGGGGGGAAAAACATATGCATATTTGTGTATCCTGGGAAAGTATTGTTAAACCGAGTTGTCTTTGGCAACACTGAATCCTGTAAACTATCGAGTTTTGAACCAATAGGATGCAGGAACCAACTCTTGTGTCATGGTAGTTTAATTTTAGCCTCCCCTCACATCATGACGAGGAAGAAAACACAGCTGGAGGGTTGTTTTTGTTCTTCTGTGAGAACTTTGTGACAGGTTTACAATGGGAATAGATTTTACCAAGGAAAGCTGTAAAAAAAGAAAAAGGTTTGTCACGTACAGAATATTTCTATAGAAAAAAAAAACATCATATATTTGTTAGTAGATATTCATAGACACGTGGTTGTCTTGATGCGTTTCAGTCCTAAACATAATCTATATTGGGGATATTTACCTTAATAGGACTGATATTAGCACAAAGCTTTGTCTCAGTTCTGTCTCAAACTAAGATCCATTTGTACTGAAAGGAAACACTTTAACTGAATATGATGTTATGGTGTAATATAGATTCATAATGCTTCACATTGTCTTTAATACATTGTCAGCCGAAGTTATAGACATACCTGTATATTCAGTATAATTAAACTGGTTCTTACTGGTCATTCTAAAGGAACTTGACCGTATGATGCACATTAAAACGCTGAGATTTATTCATAGGCTTTGACCATTAAGCTAATTTATCACCATTGATCATATAAGTGACAGTTATTAGCCGGAAATTAACAACACGTCCATCAGGATCTTGTCATGGGAAGCATTCAGTTTAATGACCATAGTTATATACACACACACGCACACACGCACACACACACACCTAAAACCTCATTGAATTAACCTTAACTGACCCTCTGTCATCAGTCTTGTGTGTGTGTTTGTATTTACCAGACAGTGTTGTTTGGGTGATGCACATACAGTACATTTAATAGAAGAATGCAAAAAAAGACCTTGGGATTCCTTGATCAGCAAACCTGACACAAATTTTACTATGAAAGGGAATTTGATGAGACTTTGTGACACATTTAATCACTTAACAAGATAAAAATACAGTTTCCTCAAAAAGAGAAGAGACTCATGTGGGCTGAATCTGTGCTGCCTTGACAATTCATTAATCATCCTCCAAGCCTTTTCGTTGACAGAAAATACAGCATGTGTTCTTCTATCATTTTTTTGCTTTGGTGTTTTTGTTAATGTTGTGTGTTTGTGCTCGAACCCCTGCGTTTAAAATCAGATGCTTCCTTTAGTTTGGCAAACTGCCATTTAGGTTTCACTAATAATGAAGAGAAATGCAGCGGGGACAGAGTCTGTTCTTTTACAGGCGTCATTAATCTTCTACTGACGGACACATTGAGATGCAAGAAGCCCCTTAACAGCCCCTGGATCCAACAATCAATGCTGCCCATGTGATGCCGGATCGAGCAAGAGTGACACCGCTGCTGCCAAGAAACAATACTTCCTCCCTTTACAGCATCTAATTCAGGCAAAGTCACTGACACTGTCACATATGACCATCAAATTCACCTCATTTTAAGCTCTCACTTATCATTCAGCCGCTGCCTCGTGCTCGACTGACACATAAAATGTAGTTTTAATTGTGTAATGAAGGTGTCGTGAGTACAGCGCTCAGTAGACTGTAAGAGATACATCAAACTTGTGAATCTAAACCCAGGTAGAAACCTGTAACTTGAAGGAGAGGGGAGAGTCCAAACTTTCACTGGCTATACAACTTCCAGACTGGAGAGTGGTACAGTGCAGTGTCTCATACATGGAAGAGATCTTGAAATTCACACCCTGATGAAAGAAATGACTAAATATTTTTAAATAAATGCTATGTGGATGTACAGATACATCTTTTTTATCCTGAAACACGTCACAGTACAAGATGTGTGGGAACAAGGCCGCTGCAGAAAGCATTGTGGGGCGAGAGCTCAGTGTAACGTTGCAACAGGAACAGGCGACATTTATGAAGGTCATGAAATCTGTTTCCTGCAACAGAGAGAACAGCAGCAGAGCGGCTGCACACGCTGCAGAGAAGGTGGAGGTGGTCACACAGCAGCAGAATGGCCAAACCTCTACCCGAACCTTTTTCAATCCTGTTTTTAATTTAGCCTGATTCTGTTTTATGATTACGTTAAAGACTCTCATCATTTTCATCTCCCTGCGTTCTGGAACAGTCTCCCATTCCACAACAGATCTTGTCACATTATCTTCAATTTTAAATCTGACTTAAAATTCCATCCTTTTTAAGATTGTGTTTAATTCAGCCTGATTGTGTTTAATGGTTTTGTTAAATTATTATTATTTTTTAACATTATTATATTATTATTTTTTTTTTAATTACCTTCATCTTGTGTTGATTGTAAATCACTTTGTCTCAACTCCTGTTGTTTTTTAATGTGCTATATGAATAAAATTTGACTTGACTTTCAGACGACAGATGGCTTGAGACCATAATGTACGATGTATGATCATGTGATCGATGTATTATTCCTGGTTAATGATAACCAGCCTCTTATACCACCTCCAAAGGAACAAGTATTTTCAACATCGTGGGTGTTGTGTCATATGTCATATGCCACCTTATCGTGCAAAGTTGTAATTCCACCATCATTCGATGAAGGATGGGGTCACATGATTTACATTTATATATAAATTACTTCAAAGTCATTTGTCTCCTTCTCATTAAAATCTCCATAATATTACACCAATATATATGTACATGTATTTTGAATCACTTTGAGATTAAAAATGTAAAGAAATTGTATTTAATCAGATACTGGGTGAGTAAAACGAGTGCTTCACACTGACGTTCCTTCACTGGATATCCATAACTACAATATGAAGCAACCACAGAGCTCTGAGGTGAAGCATGAACCCAAATGTCAAACGCTTCTTGAAGGACTATTTGCTGCATCTGTTAACTGCAGGTAGAGAACACGCTGGCCAATTTAGAGGAGACGGAGAGTGAGAGTGGACTGACAATGAGTCCAGTTACTTTCCTTCCCTTTTTCACTCTCTTTCTCCCTTTCACACGAGCAGAATTGATGAGGCCATTACAAGTGTGCATGGGGTGTCAACAGTGCCCAGCTAATATCGCCATCCAGCAGTGCGCAGGGGTTGGCTGTCAGACGACACACGCACTGCCCAGGAGACAAACTGCCCACCGACGTAAACACTTGCGACAGCTCACATGTCTCTACATGTCAAACAGTTCAGCCTGAAACCTGGCCAGATGCACAGAGCGTTAACATCAATGCACTGCACCTTTCACACACACAGAAATAGATTCAGGTATGTATATGCTTGCTATAGTGCTGGGTGTTAAAGCAAAACAGATCTGTAACCTCCTTGTTTTTTTCATCATATACAGTAGCTCCAGGTGTAAATCAAACTTTTGCCAGCTTCTATTTGCAAAGCTGGTGTGTTTTCAAAAGGTGCTGGACAACAGTAAAGCTCTATGGCAGAGGAATAACTCATATATCAGGCGTTAGCTACACAGACTACTAGTGACTAAAATCTGTTTGTTTTGGACTATTCATAAACAATAATGATATTAGCATGTTTCCTATCTTATTCTTTATCATTATAGAATGTTGGCCTTTATACATTTTTTTTAAAGTAACATACTGTATTACATCAGGACAAAACCTCTGGTGCTGTAGCAGCACTAGAATTGCAAAATATCAGTTCAAAAAATGTGCGGTCAACAGAGAGCGGAGGTATTATTTACAACATCAATTCAGCCATCCTCGTGTTGCGAGTTGAACGGCAGCCAATTGCGTCATTAGAGACTCCGCGGGGCCTTTGTCCCTCTTTCTCTGATCCATCTGCTGCTGGCGGAGACCCTGCAGCAGGCCTGCCATCAACACACTGCCACCAGTCTGTTTTACATGTGGCTGTTTGACACAGCGCAGCAGGAATGCGGCGTTACGGCCCAGTGGCAGGAGTGGCTCAGTAGCCGTGGCGGCATTAGCTCTCGTTACGCACACACCAGCTCATTACAGCTCACCGTGGGGTGATGCTGACAGAGGGGCCTGGGCCCCCGATCTGAAGCACATTGTTTCACAGTTCGGAGGTGGCGGTGCACGCTGACGGAAGATGCTATTCACTGATGGACCATTAAAGGAGCCTACAGCAGCAAAACGGGGCTCTCAGAGAGCAGTGTGTGCAGAGGCAATAATGTGTGGTAGTTGTCTGCCCTGTGGACACTGATCGCAATTGAAAGTTTGTGGTCAAGGAAGTCTGATTTTTATTTCCACTTATTTTTTCAAAATATAACTTGTGGATTTCAAATGATCACTTTTCTTTGAGTGAGGGTTTTAGGTGACTTCTTAACTCCTGTTTAATACATTGTAGGGATAGCAGCATGATTTAGACTAGCGGTTAGTGGGCAAAAGTGTTTGTTACAGCTGAAGAAATCACAGCAGTCACAGTACTAAACGTAATGATAGAGGAAAAACAATGGAGAAAAAACAAAACCTCTCCTTGTACCACTTTTATTACTTTCGGAATCAGAATCAGAAATCCATGGGTGGAATTGGTTTTTTTGGGGGGAGGGATAAAATGTCATCACTGTGCGTCATCCAACTTTGCAACTATCTGTGTGGTAATCAGTGCGTCGTTTCTATTGTTTGGTCACATCGTGAGTTGGTCAGATTATTTGCCTGGGTTGTCCTTGGTCACAAGACCATGAGCATTGACATCTTTCATCCTATCTCACGGTCCAATATAGGACCACGCTTTTGGTGCCAAGTTTCTTTCACTTTGATCATCAAAGTGTTTGAAAAAACTTCACATTAAAAGTGCAACTCCACTCTATTATAAGTCCTTCTTAGTTCTCATTATCCTATCCTACTTGTTTTCTAAATGTATCTTTTGATTCAATATGGTTGATTTTATTGATCGAGTCTGAATGACCTATTATCTTTAATGACCTATTATCTTTATACCCTTAAATTGCTTTCATGTTAATGTCACTAATTTAAAGAAGATAACGGCTAAAAGTGCTGTCTCTTCAGGATATTTTTGTCTCTTTACAGCTGCAGTCTGAAACTGCACCAGTTTTGTTGACTAAACCCTCCGATCTCAAAGATTCATCCAGCTCAGGGAACTTAAAGTTGTACCATCTACCCTGCATTTGACAATTTATGAGTTTGATTCTCACTCCCAGTTTGTGAGTCCAGTCCCCAGTTGGGTCATTGAAGCTCGGCATCATAAAACCGCACCAAGGATTAAAAACTTCTTACAGATGAGTGTGTTGTCTGAGCGCGCTCGTAACACATCGGAGCCCCACTGGAGTTAAGGCAGCAGTAAATTGTGTACGGATTCAAGGAAAGACCTGTGTGATGTTTCAGTTGAAGCAAAGCAAAGAGACTTAAGGAAGTAACCCGTTCCCAGGTAGGACATAGTCGAGTAGATAACCCTTGATAAAACAGGGACATTTTGTTACTACACTTTGAATGTTGTCTTTATAGCTCCAGATTTTACAGACACAAAAAAAAGTTGTATCAAATTAATCTACAGCCCCCCAAATTTAAATGTATCCCTTCATCGTATCATCAGCATGGTGTCAGTGATAGGAACAGCCTCAAAATGGGGCACGGCACCTCTAGTGCTCGGGCCCTAATGAAGTCATCATATTCAGTGTTATGTTTTTTCCACCCTCTGTTACTTCCATGCTTATTTTTTATAGCTAAATTTACAGTTTGTACTTTGTAGCTGTGTAAAATTTTTCTGGGCATCCAGTTTCTGCCTTGTCACACCAATGGGCCAATGTCTGTAAAAAAGAAACTAGTCTCTGATCTGTGCTGAAGTTGTTCCAGTTTGTGATAAAATCTAACTATTGGCAACTCACATGGACCATGACCTTGTATGTGTCTCATTTGAACATATTTTTACTGTAATCTGCTGGTTAAATATTACTCTTTGTAATTTAGGAGCCTCTCGTCTGTGATATGCAGTAATGAACATTTAGAGAAGTTCCTAAATCATCTTCTGTTATAAATCCCCTCTCCACATTACACAGTTTTCCTTTTAAAAGATTCTCAGGAACAGCGGGGTAATATATTACCTGGGTTTGTGGCCAAGAACAAATGTATAGCATGATCTCAATTACATTTTTAAGTGAGAAACATGACTGGCTGCCAGTGTGATTACACTGATGAGTACAGTATGTGAGTATGTCGATCTCTTCTCTGGAGGTGGAAGCTCAAATAGTTAGTGTTTGAGACTCACCATACACTGGGTCTGTGTGCAAGGCTTTCTCCTCCTGCTGGAGAGCAGAGGGAGGAGGTGATGCAGAACTCCAGGATGTGTCCATTCGGGCACCAGGGAGCAGTGAAGAGGTTCACTTCAGGCTACTAATGGATTCGATTTCAAAAGTAGTATCCTGGCACCTACTTCACAGGGGAAAAAAACAAAAAATGTATGAACTAAAAGCACTCACACCTTCCCTGCAGCTTTTTCCCAGCTGTCATCACTTCATTCAGTTTGAGAAACGTCACCAATATACTGGACAGTTGTTTTTGGTTTTAAAAGAGTGAAAATGTAAAACTTCTACAGAGCCAAGTCACACCTCCCATTAGAAATGAAGAAATCAATCGATTTGCTGACTGAAGTACTCTGATATTCAATTAATGCTTTAAAATCAGCCCTTCAGTAAAAATCTCAAACATCCATCCATTACTCCAGCTCCTCAGTTGTGTAGCTGCAGCTAATTACTCTGTAATGTGATAATAAACTGAAAATTGTTGGGATTTGAAATCATCTGAAGCGACAAATCAATAAACCATCATGTCGGATGTTTCGTGATGTTCATTTTTCATTATTTTCTGATAATTTCCAGACATGAAAAGTCATAATTTAATGAAGAAATTAAACAATAATGAAAATGGCTCTTAGTTGCAGCTCTAGAATGATTGAATCAGTGCAGAGCACAACTGGTCTGGTCAGGAGCAGTGAGCTGCAGTTTTTCTCAACATGAAGGTGTACAGTACCATCTGGTGGATGTTTTCCTACTGCACCTCAGAGTTCAGGCATCATCTCATTTCATATATAAGTCTCTTATATACAAATGCTTCATAAAGTGTAAGATTTCTATGTGAGTAAGTGCTGGAAGAAAAAAACTGAAAAAGCACAAACAAGTGATTCTCTCTTTTTGTTTATAATCTTCTGCGTGAAATCGACCAGGAACAGTCTTCATCTGACACGATACAAGACAGATTTAAATTCAACATTAATACATTTCGTTGTGCAACCGGACATGGGAAGAGGTAAATTTAAACTTCACCAACCTAGAAAGTCTCCTTTTGTCATCTGCTCGTAGAGTTTGGCCTTCTCCTCCAACTTGCGTCTGATGTGAGAGCAGGAATGAGGAGTTGAATTATGTTCTGATCGTCTGTGTGTATAGGCAGTAATAAACACTGTACATATGTTTAACTCACTTTGATGCATCAAGACTTTTCTGTTCCTCGGCCAGCTGCTCTGCATCTTTCTCAGCCCTTGCTGAAACACCAGGGTTTGGTTTGCTCCAGACATTTGGTTTCTACACAGGAGCACAGGGACAGAATATGCTGATTAGTGGTCTATGACTGTAATTATACAAACAAGTAAAAGAAATGTCAGGGGGGAAACAAACACTGTACCTTCACTTGGGATTTGGGTTTAGATCCAGCAGCAGCATTTTCTTGCCCAGGTTTATCATGTTTTAATTATTCCCGCTTCCTGTACAGTTCAGCTTTGAGGTCCACTAACTGAAAGAGAACAAAACACCAGAATATAAGAAGAGAAGAACCTGTAATAATAAAGTGTTAATAGATCAAGTAAACTCGCCGATGAAGCCGCCACTTTGAAGGGTTTCCTCTTTTTATCCATGTTTATTATTTATAGGGATGAGTCCTCGCACGTCTCGGGTTTTTGAACCACTGCTCAAGAGCACGTGAAGTTTGAGAATAGAGACCAAAGCTAGTCACCGTGCCAACTACTGACCAATCAGATCACTGGAGAACCAGCGTCATCATTCTACAGGATCGATTTAATCGCTCCAACGACGTTTCATAAAATCCTAATATACTTTAGGATTGTGGGTAGTGTAGTCAGGGGTGTCGCACCAAACTCTGGGCCCTACACATAAGCAGTCTCTGTGGTCCCCTCCACAATTTTTTGAGATACATATTCCCGTCTCTCAACCAATGTAACTTACATTTAACTTTAAAATGTACAACATTTTCGTCCACCCCACATTGTCTCTCAAAATTCTATGTTAAACACTGTAGGTCCACTTACATGGGATAAACTTAAGTGCCCTCTTAGATGCCCTTCTGAATAATAGGACTATTTCATCATAATTGATGCATTATAGCTTTTTGCTCGTTGGTGGGGTCCCATGTCGTGCAGTAGGTGCCCTTTTTTTTTCGCCCCTGCCCCTCAAACTGGGAACAAATGTATAGCATGAACTCACCAACAGAAATATGACTGGCTGTCAATGTAATTATACTGATAAGTATGTGAGAGGAGAAAGCACTCGTGTCAATCGCTTCTCTGGAGGTGGAAGCTCAAATAGTTAGTGTTTGAGACTCACCATACACTGGGTCTGTGTGCAAGGCTTTCTCCTCCTGCTGGAGACCAGACGGAGGAGGTGATGCAGAACTCCAGGATGTGTCCATTCGGGCACCAGGGAGCAGTGAAGAGGTTCACTTCAGATTACTAATGGTTTAGCTTTCAGCAGTACAGTATCCTGGCACCTACTTCACAGGGAAAAAAACTAACATTCTATGAACTAAAAAGCACTCGCACTTTCCCTGCAGCCTTTTCCCAGCTGTCACCACCTCATTCAGTTTGAGAAATATGAAGCAATATACTGAAGAGTTGTTTTTGGTTTAAAAAAGTGAAAATGTAAAAAATTCTTAAAAGTGAAGAAATTAATCGATTTGTCAACTGAGAGAATTTTTGGTATTCAATCAATGGTTTCAAATCAGGCCTCCAGTAAAAATTTCGAACACCCATCCATCATTCCAGTTCCTCAGTTGTGAAGCTGCAGCTTCACGTTCATCTGAAGTGACAAATCAAGACATCTGAAACCATCATCTTGGATGTATTGTGATGTACTTTTTTCATTATTTTCTGATAATTTACAGACATGAAAATTAATCATTTAATGAAGAAAATAATCCGCAGATTAATCAATAATGAAAAAGCCTCATAGTTGCAGCTGTAGAATGATTAAATCAGGGCAGTGCACAACTGATCTGGTCACGAGCAGTGAGCAGCAGTTTTTCTCAACATGGTGTACCTACTGCACCTCAGAGTTCAGGCTTCATCTCATTTCATATATAGTCTATTGTATACAATTGCTTCATAAAGTAAAAGATTTCTATGTGAGTAAGTGCTGAAAGAAAAAAACTCCAAAAATATGACTCAAAAGCGTTTTTCACAATGACTAAAAAAGCACAAACAAAAAGAGACATTGTCCTTTAAATTCCTGATATTTATTAAATTCATAAACTCATCTCACAAGTCCAGACCTGTATGAGTCAAGATTACAGACTGAGCTGTCATAACAGGAGGAAAACATCCTTGTTGTTTTAAGTATAACATTAGCTCCATCTGAATACATTAAGAATTTAAATATCAAAACAGAAATGATTCAATCAAAAATATCTAGAACAAATGTAATGGCTTGCCAATTAACTGAGATTTACAGAGCCACGCTGTTATCTGACATTTTAATTTACTTTAAAACTATATTTTATACATGAATAATTTGTGCTAATGGCTGTTTGTGTTTATCATCCTTATACTGCTTCTTCAACCTATGACAGATATTCAAAGAAATAGGTTCTGTGGATGATTGAAATCATTCAAATGTTTCCCTGTGTGAGGACGTACTCGTCTGCAAGAACAGCTGCATCAGACATTTTGGATACCTTCTTCTCAGGTCAGGTAGTCTTCCTGTAGAAGGACAACATGTCATCCAGACTGTGAGAAGGCGGCTGCTGAGCCTGGTTGTAGTATGTTGGCTCTGGGGGCTTTTGAGCCTGAGGCTGGGTCTGAGGCTCTGGGGGCTGCTGTGACTGAGGCTGGGCCTGAGGCTGAGATGGATACTGGGGGAAATACTGGGGCGGATACTGGGGAGGGTAGTGAGGAGGTAAGTGAGGTGGACCTGCAAACTGAGCAGGATGTGGAGGAGGAAATGGGGGATAAAATGGAGGAGGGGGATGCTGGGGATTGAAAGAGGGAGCATACACAGGAGCTGAAACAATGGGGGGCGGTGTTGGTGGGGGCTGTGGTGAGGTCTGTGGCTGTGAAGTAGCTGGAGGATTTTGACGAGGTGGTGAAGGTGCAGGAGTAGATTGAGGTTGAGGCTGTGGTTCCTCTTGGCTCTCAGAAATTCCTCCGGGGCCCTTTGTCCACTTGAAGGACATTTTGGATTTATTCGCCTGAGTTTTATTTTTCCCTGGTCCTTGTCTCTTCCCGTCAGTAAAATATGCAGAGGGAGGTGCAAATTCTGACTCTCGCTCATCCTGGCGCCGAGTTTTCCATTCGCTAAACATGAACTCTGAAAAAAGAAAATAATAATAAAGTGCTGTGGAAGAATCAAATCTTGAGATCCTGTGCAAGCATATAAAACCAAACAATAACCACATCTTTGACACTCACAAATTTTGTCAACATACTCCATCGTACTTATGATGTGAGGAGATAATATGGAGATTTATATAATGAGGTTTACCTTTTCCTCTGTCCCATTCTCTGACATGAGGAACTCCTGGTTTAGTGTCCCTCCTCTCCTGGATCTCCACTTCCACCTTCTTCACTCTACTCACCTCTGGCGGAGGCGGGGGTCCGACGAATTCACTTTCCTCTTCCTCTCCTGAGATAAATGATTAACAGCAATCCATTCTCATCACTCAAGAGATCATTAGAATACAGTCTACAAGTTGACTCATACACAATCAGCTGAATTTCTATAAAAGTTCATTCTAACCTTCATTCTCCTCTCTCCCCTCTTCCTCTTCACCATCCAGCTTGGTCTTCTTCATCTTCCTCTGCCTCACCTTGGCCAATCGGGCCTGCAGGATTGTCTGCCTCTTCTCCTTCAGCCGTTCTCTCCTACTGCGCTGCTCTGCTGTCTGAAGACAGGACAGATGCAAAAGAGAAATAATATTGATCGAGCATTACAGGAAGAGGCATTAATCCTGTTTAGACTGCAAATAGCTTGTACTCGTTGAATATAAGAAGCACACAAGGACTGTAAGAGTGTAGCAGCGTGGTCACATCTGGGGGCAGTTTGAGGAAAACAAGGTGTAAATGACCATTAATGATGGTAATGATAGAGGGACATTATTATGTTTATATTAAATGAGCAAAGGTGGATTTGAACACACCCTGAATGCACTTGTGCCAGGTGCTTTAGACCATGAGAGTTAAAATAGAGCCCAGTCTCTGACGGTAGATCAGCGGCTCACCTGATCTCTGAGCATGTCCAGAGTGTCTCTCTGCTTTCTGCGCTGCTCTGCATCCTGTGAAAATGCAAAGTAGCCCACACCAAGCTCTCGAGCCTCTGAGATGAACAAACAGACAGAATTATTATTTTTTCTTATATAGCAAAGACTTGTAAACCAAACCCTAAATTTCAAAAACATTCAGAGTTTTGATAGTAACCTTGTCCTCTGATGTCCTCATAGTGAATCGGTCCAACAGGCCTCTTCATAGCCTCCTCTTCCTCCCTCTCCCACTCCTGCCGCTGCAGCTCGCGACGCATGTCCTCTGAGAGTAAAGTCTTCTCAGAGGCTTTTCTACATGGAAGAATCACAATCAACAAAGAGCTGCAGTTCCCAGCATGACACAAATACCTTGTCTTCTATCTTTAAAAAAAAGGTTTCCTGCGACCTAAAAGTGTTATTTATTGTGGAAAACTGTTTTTACCCTTTTCCTTTGAGGTCCTGGTCAATTTTCTGAAAATCTGGAAGGTCTTTCTTCATGCATCTTCGAGATCGGCCTAAAGCATCCACAAAGTCCACCCTAGAGAAAAACAACAAATTAGGAGAACAGTTTACTGAAAGGTTTTTCTTATTTTATGTCAGCCGGACTCATACTTTCATAATAAATCCAGTCTTATATCTTTTATTTGTACTGTTGTCACTGTGAGAAGAAATCGTAGCATTAGGAGTGGTGGTATGGTAGTAGTTTAAAATATATTTTTATCAATAAGTTTAACATCTATTCTTTAATTCAAAATAAAAACTAACTCCACCCAAACCAATGAAAATTAAATCAGACATTACCATTCCTCGTCTGGGTTTTGAGGAGCAGGTGTAGGTGTCGAGCTTTCCCTTTCTTCCTGTTCCTCTGTGTGCCTCTGTGCAAGTGATTCTCTCTTTTTGTTTATAATCTTCTGCGTGAAATCGACCAGGAACAGACCCTCCGTGTCTTCATCTGACACGATACAAGACAGATTTAAATTCAACATTAATACATTTCGTTGTGCAACCGGACATGGGAAGAGGTAAATTTAAACTTCACCAACCTAGAAAGTCTCCTTTTGTCATCTGCTCGTAGAGTTTGGCCTTCTCCTCCAACTTGCGTCTGATGTGAGAGCAGGAATGAGGAGTTGAATTATGTTCTGATCGTCTGTGTGTATAGGCAGTAATAAACACTGTACAGATGTTTAACTCACTTTGATGCATCAAGACTTTTCTGCTCCTCGGCCAGCTGCTCTGCATCTTTCTCAGCCCTTGCTGAAACACCAGGGTTTGGTTTGCTCCAGACATTTGGTTTCTACACAGGAGCACAGGGACAGAATATGCTGATCAGTGGTCTATGACTGTAATTATACAAACAAGTAAAAGAAATGTCAGGGGGGAAACAAACACTGTACCTTCACTTTGGATTTGGGTTTAGATCCAGCAGCAGCATTTTCTTGCCCAGGTTTATCATGTTTTAATTCTTCCCGCTTCCTGTACAGTTCAGCTTTGAGGTCCACTAACTGAAAGGGAACAAAACACCAGAATATAAGAAGAGAAGAACCTGTAACTGTTAGCTGACACAACAATGACCCGGCTCTGTGTATTTGCTCGTCGTTTAGCCGCGAGTTAGCTAACGTCAGTTATCGTTATCGTTTCATTTAAACGTCACAAAGCCGCACAGGGTCTCAATAAAGTGTTAATAGATCAAGTAAACTCGCCGATGAAGCCGCCACGTTGAAGGGTTTCTTCTTTTTATCCATGTTTATTATTTCCTCTCGACACTTGAGAACTCAGGCTAATGCTGCGTTAGCCTCACTCGGACTTCTTCGTTGGTGTTTCTGTAGTGCGCTTCATTCGTTCTATCAAAATCACGTGACCAATGACGTCGAAAACTTGCCTTTCGAACGACTTCCAACCAATCAGAGACGTTTCTGCCACACTGTAGGATTGTGGGTAGTGTAGTACTTTCCAATGATATCGCGGAGACCTGTAGCTGTCTCCCAGAGTGGAGGAGGGTCGACAGTCTGTGGCTGGGGTGAAATATCCTGGTTCCTGGGTATGTTGAACTTGGTTCGTAGTATTGGCCCAGGGTCTGTAGGTCTACAGATTCACTTAATCCCCGGGCATACAAATTTAGTTTGTAGTTTTGTTTCTAAAGTGATCTTTACCCGAAACATGAGCCCAATCCAAGCCTCAAGAAATGAAATGTCTTTGCCAGTGAAACACCAAATATGTGCAAAAAGGTTTCAAGAAAATATTTGAATATTAACACTGATATTCTCATAGTGGATCAACGTCCTTCCCTCTGGAGTGCAGCTCTCAACATATGTTTCATGATACGGTCTCCTCAGCTGTGTCACAGGAATAATTACATATACTGTAAATAGAGGCCTGGTTCTCAATATGAGATCAAGGTCATTATCAAGTCAGAACTTGATCAAAACCTACAAGCCTCAATGGAAATTCTAATTGTAAGTAAGAAAATGCCTCCAACTTGGATGCATGTTCTTTGTGAGGTTTTGATATTCCAGATAGACCAAGTACCATTCAGTATATGCAATATTGAGCTTTTTGTATGATGTTTGCATGCATTCCCATGTCTAAAGCAATTGTTTACTGAGGACTGAGAAGATAAACTAAGCTAAGCTAAGATCTGTGTCAGTCCGACCTGCTATACTTTAGCTTTTAGTTTTGTTTAGATAGCAAAACCAAATAAAGTACTGTAATGTATTTTTTTCCCAAGATGGCAGCACTTTTCATATCAGCTTAATCATGTAACTGTAGTGACATAAAACCAGTGTTGAGCAAACGACATTAGAGATTAGTTCCGTCTATTACATCCCATGAAGTAATTATCAAGCCTTGTAATGTTGACTTACACATGTAGAATTTGGTGGATCAGCCCCGTTTTATCAGTATCTGTTTGACTGCCATGCTATTACCCTCATCATCCAACAGATAGGCAGGTCAACAGAGAAATGCCTATTTTGTTATCAATCTCAACATTTGAACAGTCCAACGCTTCCATGGTATGACAGTGACCTGTCATTGTATGTAATGCATTTTGAACCTGCATGACAGGGGATGAAAGACAGGCTATATAAAGAGAGCTAAGGTCGCTATCAGTGTCAGATTTAAAGCAGCAGATTTAACCCTGTGAGCTACTTCAACTTTTTTTTTGTGATAGATCGAGCATTGGAGAATTTGGTTCAACCATGTTCTTGAAAAGAAACACGTGTCTGCTGGTTTTTCTGTTGTGTTCTCTGACCTTGTGGTGCAAGTCGACCAGTGCAGGCTCCAGTTTCCTCAGCCCTTCACAAAAACCTCAGGTAAGGTTCTTTTATAAGGTTCATTTATAAAACAAATGTTAAAAAAAACTAAAAAAAACAAACAGAATGTGAACCAAGAAAAGTTAATTCTCACATGATCAAAGTGATCTTTCAACAGAACTCTATATGCCATAACAAGAACTTTGTTTTATTTTCTTGAAACTGTCTGATATTTTTCAGACAGTATTGAAGTTTTACCCATGTGTTTCTCTTTGTCAGATAGAATTAAAGTCTGCTGTAGGAATAGTGTAATCATAGAACTTCAAATCCAGTGACTGCATTGTGTTTCAAGCAGAATCCAAACCTGAGAAAATCTCTGACTGCGTTTGATCTTCCAATGTGAAACTGAATTGGTTAAAATCTGATTTTTAAACACAGAACAAGGGGAAGCCTTCCAGAGTTGGCCGCCAAGTCATGGAGGAGCCTCATCAACCCACCGATGACGACCACCACATCACAGTTAGTGGAAACGATACATTCATCACAACAACGCACCACCCAAAACCCCTGTAAATGTATAATCCTCCTCTCCTCTTGTGCAGGTAAGTGCCCCCTTTGAAATGGGCATCACCATGACAGCAGAGGACTTTGAGGAGTATGGCGTGTTGCTGCAGGAGGTCATCCGGCGTGTGCTGGGAAACACGGAGACAGCAGGTGCACCAAAAACCCTGTTTTTTAAAGTGTTTTTTTTCTCCTGGGCCAATATGAAGCAAAAATAATCTGAAATTACAATTTTAAAAGTAATTTCTAATAAATATCTTGTTTCAGAGAGACCAACCTAACTTGAAGACCATGGACCAGCTTTGCAGATTTGTCATCTAATTGCCTCCAGTTTCACCATCATTAAAATCTGACTGAAAGTGTCTGTCACCTTTAGTTTTACAACTTTAAAACATTACTCACTGTTTCTGAATAATCTGTACCACTAAATCTAAAGACATGACTGACGTCTAGAACATGACAAATCATAGATTGAAACTGTAACCATGTGTACGATTTAACAAAATAATTTAAATTCAATGTCTTTTTTTTATAGAAATGGTTGTGTATCACATAACCTTATTATGGAGCTTTACCAGCGTAAACACAATTGAATATGAATTCAAATAAGTACAGACTTAATAAAAAAATAAGCTGAATATCATAAAATATAGAACTTTAGTTGTTTAGACTTTGGTTTCTCAGTCAGCTGTTTTTCCCCCTTTCATTAGGTGATATAATGGAGAGAAGCTGTTAAGTTGAAAATGTTATATACCTCTGTAATATGCAAGCATTGAGAGAAATAAACCCCTAACGAAATCCATTCACCTCCTAATTGAACTGCAGCTTTGAATGAAAACTCCCTCATTGAGTTGGTTTAACTGCTTCCAAACGCAGGCTGACATATTTTTCTTCCTGTTGCGAACATTGAATTACCAACTCCGTGCACAAGTCTGCAAAATATCTAGTTTGAATCTAAGGAACTAAAACAAAACACAAAAAAGCACAGTGCTGTTTTGCTCATGCCTGACCTCTGCTCACTGTGTAGCACTTGATAAGCAGATAAATGCTACAGTGAACGTAGTGTCCTCTGGCCTAAAATCTGGAGAAGAGGCTTTCAGTAGCAAAAATAGAAAGGTATGTATTCTAACATCCCTCTGAAACATTGTATACAAGAGACATCCATTCATCTACCGTTAGTCTGATCCGCAGATGGCATTACGTCACGAGGCGGCCATGTTAATAATTGTCAAAATAAACTGCGCTCAGGCCAAATGTGTGTGATGAACACGTCAGGAACAAAGCAGGCTAATGGACCAGTTCTCTCGGCCTCTGCCTTTCTCCAACAAAGAATCATCTTTACTCAAGGCAAGCATTACACATGTTTACTTCACCATGTTAGATACTTTATTTTACTCTTTTTATTTTACATGTGCTCTCAAATAAACCTTTAATGTAAATGAGTACGCAATTAAAGCAGAATGAAAGAACAAAGAAGCAGGATTAAAGGCCTTTAATAGGTCTGCACTGTAAGAAATCAGACGAGAATACACATTGGGCAGATAAGGCAAACATCCAGAACACATTTATCAAGGAAAGGCAACAACAACGCAACTGAAAACTTCTGGGTAATTGATTTCTGTGACGAACAATGGCAAAATATAAATCAGGTAAACAATAATGTACAGCCTCTCTGTAGGACATTTTCAGTCAGTTTATTATTAATTTTTTTGCCTTTTATTTTGTCAAAGATGCTTTGTGACATCTCAACATGGAGGATTGATAAATCCAGAACAAAAAGCCACAAATGTGTATGTGTCACAAACCGGCTGCACAGACGCAGATCTCTTTCTTCTGCGTCATCTCTGAAGATCAGATTCCGTAGAGTTGAGTGGTGTTGTTTCGGACTGTGGCAAGGACCGTGGCCATGTCCTCTCCCTTCAACAGACTCAGCTCCTGCAGAGTATGGATGCCCATTCCAGGATGGGAAAACCGGCAGACATCTTTATTCACCTGTAATGAGTGAGACAGCAAGGAGAGCTGGTAAAAGATTTTTGTACAACAGCTTTTGAAAATCCCTACCAATAGTTATAAGAACCAATGTTTTTTCGTCAATTTTGAATTAGTTAGATATAGTTACATGAGGTAGACCCTACGACCCTATGAAAGCAGTGTTTTGGTTTTACAAGGCCTTTATCTAAACATACCTGTCTTGGCAGGAAGTAAGGTGCGTCCGTCTCCAACACGATGCGGTTAAGAGGGATCTGTCGGACAGCATCTCGGGCCTCGGTGGCTCTGGAGTACGTGATCAAGGCTGTGAAGCCCACGTACAAGTTGGGGAACTCAGCCAGGAAGGGCTCAATCACTGGATAACTGTTTGTAAAGCAGTGTCTGGAAAACACAAACAATCAGGAAAGATAATTCACAGACTAGAATATGCAACAGTTTACACTGTTACACAATGTTGAAATTATAATCCTCAAGAGCTACTAAATACTGAACATACACATCTTAAATACATATGGCAGAAAGAAATGCTAACTACAAATAAGGAAATTTGATTTGATGCTATGAAATCTAAAGGATTACAAATGTATACTGAATGAAACAGAATTACTATCTATATTTTATGTTGATCGAGAAAGAAGTATAAGAAAATTGTGATGTGAACATTTAGAACAATTTGTCGGATTTTTTTCCTCGGACACACCTGTGAATTTTGTGGTCCCGGGGAACACATTTCTTCATGGTGGCCAGTAGGTCGTCATCTGCGTCCCTGCAGTGGATCACCAGAGGCTTCTGCATGGCCACAGCCAAACGCAGCTGACGCTCAAACACCTCGGAGAATCAGAAAAACATAACAAGAACCACAAAATTCACTATTGTTTTACAACATCGTTAATCCATTCAACACAATGCCTGTCGGACTCAAACCACTTGAAAATTATAATACATGCCTACCTCATTCAAGAAAACTGTTGGTGGAAAAACTTATTTAACATATCAAATTAGGCCATACCTCTTTTTGCGTTGAGGCCTTAGTGGAGTTTTTGTGCGAGTAGTCCAGCCCCATCTCACCAAATGCAACAGCTTTTGGATGTCGCATGGCCATCAGTATGTTGCGTTCATGGACACTTGAGTAGTCTTTGGCAAAGTGGGGGTGGCACCCAAATGCCCCCCATACCATGTCTTCACTAAGCAAGCCTTCCCACAGGGCCTCTTTCACCATGATCCCTGGGTTGCAGAAGTCGGCAATACAGCCTCGAAACTCTGAAGGAAAGCTGCTCTGGTACAGCCTTCGAAAACTGCTGAATGTTCCGCGGAAGCCAAGCTTTGCATAGAGCATATCTACATGGCAGTGTGTGTCTATGAAACCAAGCTGACTGTCCAGGTAGGGGTAACCAGTGCACGTAGGTTCTGCCCCCTGGGAAAACCTTCTCTTAGGAGTGCCACCATGAGTAAAAGAGTAGGGGGGGTAATGGACGTTAGAGCCTACATCTGACCGCCTGCGTGTGGTTGTTGAGCTCCAGAAAGGGTTTGATACTCCTCTATTTAAACTTCGTGGTAGAGCAAAAGGATCAGACAAACAGACCTTTACGTCAGAGGAACAGAAGTTCTTCATTTCATCTCTGGTTGCCTTTGAAGGGCCAGTGTTTGGTGATTGTGGCTGCTTGAAGGACACAAATACTGTCCTCTGTGGCCGTGGGAAAGGCGTCTCCATGTCCTCAGCTGCAATGGTTTCCATAGAGGACAAAAAGGAGTGGGAGGAATTCTCTGAAGGACTCTGGTGGTGTAGGTCGTGAGCGGAGCCGTTCTGTGGAGTCATGAAACAAGGCAAAGATTCTGGGATATACTCCAGAGCCGGGAGGGACAAGTCACAGTCTTCAGATTCTGTCTCATTTTCTGTATCTTGACAGGTTCTCTTTACAAAGGAAGAGTCCTGAGCACCATAACTCTTGGGTGAATCTTCGTCTTCGATCACAACAGTCTGGAAAAAATATAGTGGAAAATAATTACAAGCATTAGCTAGATGGACAAAACTACAAGATAAGGTTAGTGTTAATTGACTTACCCGTTCATCGGTTTTTGGATCCACGCTGTCACCTTGGGCTTCTGTGTCCTCACACACCCAGGGGGGGGACCACCGATCTTCCTGGAGAGAGCTGTTCATATTTATGACAGTTCTGTCAGCTGACACTGGACTGCGCACTTCAGTCTTCACAGGTGAAGGTACAAGGAGCAAAGACAGGCTGCCAGCATCAGTCGCGGGGATGTCAGAAGTGCTGCGTCTTGGATTTGTACTGTCAAGAGCAGCAATCACTGCCATCCTGTAGATAGCCTTGGATCCCTCCTCGGGTGTCCTCGCTTTCTTTTTGAAGATGAAAGAGTGAGATGGAAGTGGTGACACTTGCTGGCTCTCTGTGGATTCCAGCTGCGTGGATGAGTTGTCCATTGGTTTTTCCTGATAGTTATGGTGCAATAGGACAGAACAACTGGTCATTTCTTCACTGAACATTATGCATGAGACAGCACATGTGAGACAACAGACAGAGCAAAATTTCCAATAAAGATTTACCTTAGCTGTGAATGTCTCATTATTTTTTCTGGAACGCTTCCTCAGCTTAATTTTGCGTGCAGAGGGAATGCTTTTACCAAGGACCTCTGCTTTTCTCTTGGGAGTATCCAGACTAAGTTCTCCGAGGCCCTCCGGTCCCGGAGAGTCACAGAGGGGCAAAGTTTTTGAATCTTTATCTGGCGACATATTCAAGGGTGAGGGCGTGTATGAGCCAGCATCTCTCGTCTGAAGATGTGTGGGTGAGGTGACTGCAGTCCGTCGCCACTTGAACTTCAACTTCTTTCTGCAGCTGTCCATGTTGATTCTGATTAAATATGAAAGTAGACAAGATATAAAGAGAAAGACCATTGAGCAAATCCTGAAGTAAAAAAATGTAGTATCCTGTCGCTTTACTACAATAATAGAATGTGTCTGTCTTGTGATTGGGTCAGTTACTAAATGAAAACATGACCAACAGCCATGCTCATTAAATCTGTACTATTTTCAGAATTTTCTTCTATACAGCAGATAAAGAAATTCTTGCCACTTCTTAGTCTTGATTTGTGATCAAGGGTGAACATGCAGCTGCTGATTGTGTTCTACCATTCACGATCAGCAGCATCTGTATTTGCTTTTAATTGTCCATCTCTAAAAAAAATTAAAAAAAAAAAATCACACCATTTTTACTGACTTATCTTAATTAACATGTCGGCTCATTGTGTTTACTGCGTAGTCTTATTATTTTCTCTTGACGTTTTTATTACAGCAATTTAGAAAAGCCAAATGAACTTATTGTCATTATTCCTTTTCATTTGACTCAGGAACTCTTGCTTCCGACGACTGAAAACCCCAATTTGGCCATTGCTTTGTTGTAATCTAATTAAACTGTGACTTTGTCAGGGAATATGCACCAGTGAAGCACAATATCAACTAACAAGATAAGTGCTCATGGTGGGTTTTAATAGACTGGCCCTGTGTAGCCTTAATATAATGACAATTTAATTAACTGACCAAGACTATGTAGCTTTGACTAGACAACATAGCTACCCACAGGTCTATTATGACTTGTTATTTGTTGGGCCACGACACAACACCAAAACCTTCTTTGGATACATTTTTAATTATTCAGAAGGTGGCAAAAATTAAATGTCAAACCCAGTGTTCTCCAGTTGTGTCTTTGCTCTTCTATGCATTAGCACGTGAGTCTGACGACGCACAAACACCAGTGAGGCTTCGGTAACAAATGCGGCCTTTAGCTTAGCACCGCCACTGCAGCCAATTAACCGCTAACATTAGCGGCTAACATTAGCGGCTAACATGAACTGCTAACATTAGCGGCTAACATGAACTGCTAACATTAGCGGCTAACATGAACTGCTAACATTAGCGGCTAACAATAGCCTGTCTCAATCTGCAACTCGTTAATCAATATTCTAGCTGTCTTAGGTAAGACGACGCCTCATAGTTATTGCCACAGAGATTTTAAAATAATATTCGTCACACAAACACATCGCTAGCTACGTTTCTGCATTAATTGAACGAAGTAATGATGCAGAGTTGTGAAGTTACCGCCGCAGGTGCCGCAGGTGTGTCAGTGCGGCTCAACGCAACGTGACTTTATGTGGACCAGCCAACCAGTGTCCACCGGCGAGCTTCAACGAGTCCCAGCTGATGAAGTTTGTGGACAATAAACAAGACTTGAAAACGTGTATCTTTTTTTTAATTTTTTTAATTGGATTTCAGAATTATTTGAATGAACTGCTAGGCGCCGCATTGGCAGCTAGGTCGTACGACAAAGTCTCCGCGATTTTGCACTGGTGACGTGGGCAGAGTGAAGTTGACACGGTCATTGACGATGAGTCAATATAATATATATCCGATTTAATAATATAAGATCTTATAATACATCCATGGTAAATGTATCGGAGGGGACAATTCAGCCAAGCCTGTTCTTTTCAGCATACAGTAGATTTACCACGTTTATTATTATTATTATTATTATTATTTATACACATTATTTCAGGGAATATAATTTTTTATTCCATCAAACGATAACAGACATATCAATCTTCAGGTGTCAAAACATGAATCTTTGCAGCTTTTTATCTGTGTTTGACCTTGGTAAAGTTATGCAATATTCATAATGATAACCTCAGATTGAAATCATATGTTGTTGTTTTTTTAAAAGTAATTTAAAAGAAATCTGCACAGAGGGTTGAAAGAATCCTAGTGACTCTTGTCAGACTTTTGGTTATCCCAGATGGGTCTTGTAGGCACTAAAGCTGTATGCTTTACCTGTTAAGAAGGAATAAAGTGGCATCAGTCTTCTGACCATTGAATAAACAGATCCGAATTAAAGGGGGCATCAGTTATTCTATTCTATACTCTGCAGTATGCATAGCTGTTCCTTACAAAAGCACTGCTTGTGATATACATTCATAACTGTCAACATTCCTTCCATGGAATATAAAAGGTGCAAAATATCAGATATATGGTCTGTTTATAGTGAAAGCTTGGATCATTACTCACATGGTGAGCCCTTCTTTTCCATGATTCAGTAGCAGAAGCCCATTCTGGCACGGTCATTGAAGACATTCCTGTACTGTGGCATGTTTTGAGGTGAGGTTTTGTTATGATTAATGCCTAAAGAAGGACATGTAATATTGAAACAGCAGGGAAGTGCATTGTATAAAAACTACAATATTTAAACTCTTGTTAATGTTGGACCTTCTGTGTGCTTGCACCGTGGAGGGAATATGAACAACAACTGCAGTTACATCCTGAGTCAGGGGAGTTAGCAGACTGCTAGTAGTATGGTTTTGAGCACCTTGATACACTAGGGCATATAATACAAAAGGGTTTAAGGACAAATTTTCCTTGATAACATACAGTATATCGAGAGTCTGTATGTACTGTAGAGTGCTCCAGTTGTCTGTTAAAGGGATATTTTGTACAAACCTGTGTCCTTAAGCAAGGCAGCAGGAACTGATGAAAGATAACCTTGTACCTATAGGTGGGAATAACTGTGCATAGATTCACAACAATACAAAGTAGGTCATGTTTTTTGTTATTAATAAATAGTGAGGGGTTTTCTTTAACTCGTCTTACCATTGTTTTCATTTTGCTCCAGTGATCTGTCTGGAGATGTGGAAACATCACTGGGTGATGAAAGGAACATAGGAGGATCGTGAGTATTAGTTACCATTCATTTGTTCTGCTAAACAAAGCCACGTCAGCCACTACACTGGATCCTAGCGGAAAATAAATTCTGCGTGTGTGTGTGTGTGTAAGACACAGCGAAGGTTCTTAACAGTGACCAAAGACTCACTGCTCTCGTCTGAAACAACTCGGGTCCCATGTTTTTTCTTCTCTCCTCCCTGCATGGTCCTAATATTACTGCACCCGGCTCCACTCATTACACACACAAAGATGGGTTGTGTTAGCCTGTCGCTTAGCAACGATGTTTGGCAACAGTATCCCTGCTGCAATAACCTGGAGCTGGTTGTCTCAGGTTGAGCAAATAATGAAAATAAATACTCTTCACAGCATGTTTAAACCAGTATGAAAAATATCTGTCATTTATTCACAAATAAACAATATAGGTCTTTGAGATACAGTAGTTATGGATTTTTGTTAAAAAGGGTCCACAGAAGAACAATAGAAGAACAGAAATAAAAAATAGGCAAAGACATAAATATAAGCTTCTTTACTTGATCACAATGTTTTAAGGCCTAATCCTAAAAACTATGGAGACAATTTAAATTTTTCTTTCCACATAGAGTATGAGCTGCAAGACATAATCTTTGAGACTCTGCCCATTCACTCACTCCATATTTTCCCTGATTTAAATTGCTAGAACTAAAATAATTCATGATTGCAAACGAAACAACAAAGGTATGACAGTTTTTGAGGGGAGTATTGCAGTAAGCTGACATGAACAGACATCTCCAATTTGAATATAAAAGCCTCTGTTCATTATAAATTATCTGGCTAATTAGATCTGGTCAGGTTGATAATGAGTGGGAATTTATGATCTTGCAAAACTCCAAGTACCAATAAGAATGATAACAAGTCAAACTGATGCAACAAAATGAAAAGGGGAGAGGGACTGTCGATCAGACCAGTTTGTCCACACACACATTGTCCTGAGAAGAGGTCTAATCAGAAAAACACTGGTGTGGGTGGACTTTACGTGTGCAGAGGCATCTCCCTGAAATTCCTTTATGATACTACTGCCTTAATAATTTGTGAGATCTAGGACAGACATTAAATATAACACTGACTCCACGACAAAAAAAAATACTCTTGTCTTGTGCAAATGATCGAATAGGAATTTTCGAATAGGCATCAATGGCTAACATTTCCCCATTCCATTAGTGGCCTTTTAGGAATAAACATTGAAATCCTTAGATAACATTTTAAAAGGACACAATACTATTCCACAGAGGAAGCTGTCATCACATTCTATAAAACCTCCACTTACTGAAAGGAAAAGGCTACACACAATTTTTTTTTCTGTTGAAGAAGACATTTGCTGAAGCCAGTGTGTGAAGGTGACAAACAGGCAGCAGATCAAACTAAGTCTAATTTGAAATGAGAAAACATCTTCGCAACAGCTCCTGACTCATCCAAGAATCCCGATATATTGTATCCTAATTTGGTTTTATCTTGCCTTTCCCAAAAGTGTCCATCCAGTATCATGTATCATTCCTCTTGGCCTGGGATCCTCTCCAATAGATGCTGCTCGACTCGCTGGTTCATGCGGCGCAGATCTTTCAGCGCACTGGGCAGATCTTCCAGCTCTTCATGAAGACAACGTGCAATCTCCAACCTCCTGTAGTCTTCAGGTCGCACAAGACGCCGAATCACCTGAAGAGCACGATCTTTGAGGCTGTAAACTGTAAAAACATTTCAAACGTGTTAGATATGTGTTTCCTTTCATTTTGACTAATAACAGCAAACACATTTATACCAGTATAAGAAGAACTTGGATTGGATTACAATAAATCAAATTTTATGTGTTTGAAATATCCCAGGCAAATAATTTTAAATGAGTGTTTGTTTTCAATCACCACAATGAACACAAAATGAACGCACAACTCCCATAAATATTTACACATCTTCACCTTCTATACTGTACCCTTGAGGCAGCTGGTCACATGACTTGCAGTGTTTTGTGTACATAAAGGCCCAATTCAGAGAACATGATGACCAAGCATTTTTATTCTGTGCCAACTGATCCCTGCTGCATTTACAAACATACTCAATCTCATTTTTAAAAAAACTGAATCAATATTATTAGTTATGTAGTCCCCCAATTAAAACGCCTGCCCATCAACTTGATGTCATCTGTGGCATGCAAAGCTTTAGAAAAGTCCCAAATTGTTGCAGAGGGTTTCACTGAAAACCAATCATGGCAAGATTTGTGAATTATCCCTTGTACACTCTTTGTTATCTAAGAGATTTCTGGAGATGTTTAATGTAGTTTTGTGATTTTGCAAGCACTGCAAGCCAAGTGTCTACCACCTTGGTTTTCTTTGAGTCTTAAACCCCCTGATGTACCTGCATGACCAGATCAATGGGATTCATTGCCAGGCAGTGTGCTCAGATGCATTTTAATGTTGTTTAAGTTCTTGTTACACACTGCATCATAAATGTGCTCTGATGGCTGACATTTGATGTCATTTGTCTAATCTTACCTGGTAGAGTGATATTAACAAATGTAGCATCTCCGCCCTCTGCTGGTTTAGGGAGGAACAGCTCTCTGCCGTTCACCTTCATCAGCTCATCCGTGTCTGCATCTCTGAACATCCACGGGTGACCTGGAAGAACGTACACGTAGTACATAAAAGAAATTAGAATTTAAAAAACAACCCACTGATGACAACATGTCACTGACAACAGGCAGCAAGTTGTTCATGTTAGCGAGTCATTTGCCACAAATCAAGAGGGCTGCGAACTATCACAGACATGAACAATAACGGGGTCTCCTCTGTCATCTAGGCTTTTTAACGAATACCGCAGGTTTTCTTCTCTGGGTAAACGTAGCTCAACCTTGAGTCAAAGCAGACGACTCTCCAACTCTTGTGTTACTGGAGAAAGATGCTTTACCGACGAATGTGTACAGTCTCCGTCCCGTGGCTGGCTGCAGGTCGTCGTAGGGCTGAGGCTCCCCGCGGTAATCTAGCCACAGGGGTCGCACCACACGGGCAGTGTGGTTACAGAACACAACATCGATTTGAATCAGGCTGTTCAGGGAGCGAACCAGGGGAAGAGACTGATCTCCCTCCTGAGGCATCGGTAGCTTCTTTACCTCCAAACTGTGAGCGCAGCGAGATTAGCCGATAAGCTAACGTTAGCTAGTTGCTAGCTGACGAAATATCTATACGAAGCCTGTCATCGACCACGGAGTTTGTCGGATTAAGTGTAACACAAAGTCAGTCAGTGCAAGTAGATTACAACGTTCATAAAACCGACGACTAGCACATTCTTCGTAATATCACCAGACGAGGAAATGAGTGTCTGGTTACTTTTTCCTCAACTATTTTTGTTTACGTTCTCTCTTCCGGGTGGATAGAAGAACGTCGACGTGTTCTGTACTGTGATTGGTCGAGAAGAGTATGACGACATCTTGGTCTCAAAGTTATTGCGTTTCATTCTTACTAGATGTGATAGATATATATAGATATATATAGATAGATAGATAGATGGATAGATACCACTTGTACATCCTAACAGTTGGCTTGTATTTGCATTGTTTCATACATTATACTTTTTTTTTTCAAGATCTTTTCACCACCTCTGCTTACCTGGAAAAACACAAACACAAGCACGCCGGAGTGGCGTTAACAAAGGGGTACAGTAATCCATAAAATCTGCAGTTGTAAATGTTAATCAGATGTTTAACGATAGATTTCGAGATGTCCTGCAACTCTTTTCCCGCAGATAAGTGGACATTGGTGAGGTCTCTCCATGCTCAATAAAAAGATTAAATATGTCCTGCTGGAGGAGAACACACAAATTTATAAAGCACTCATTTAAAAAAAGTCCATACAAATATTTAACCATCAATAAAAAAATAAAATAATTAAAGCCTATATACCCTCTATGAATGGAACGTTATCAGTGTCATCCATACGTAAATATAAGAGGTAAGTGTTGATTCAAGTATACAGAGCTCCTTTGCAGTAAGATATTTAACATCACTGACATGGTGACAACAGTCAAATATATTACTGTGCAGATTTATATATATTACTGTGCAGAAGTTTCCATGGTATATTTCAACCCCACTTCACTTTTCTGACAGTACATTTCTCTGACAGTAATTACTACCTTATATACTGTGACAAAACCTGCAGTATAGAATATGAAGATCATGTTGCCTAAGAGAATAGAAAATGTGCAAGTGATAGTGATCCGCAAGTCTACCAGAATATCAAATGTATGTTTTAGCCACCAAGTTTGGCAACTTCTAATAAAGTAAAATAATTTTTTGTACAACTTGCAATCAACACATTAAATTGAACACTAACATATTCTATTTTAAATATATATAACTGTATCAAGCAACCTTAGCTGTGAAAAGTCTTGACAATGGTACTGGAAAAATGTCGCCTCCACGACCATTTATTAACTGGAGATTTCAATCATGTCACCTGTATAAAAATCCCATAATGAGCACAGACTCAATGAGTATACATATACAGTCTTCAGGCAGTTGTTTCATCTAGAATTAACGAATTATCAGACTTGTTATACCTGTTATTCACAGTCTGAATAAATGAAAGCTCCACCCAGTTTCATCTCCACATAAAACACAGGGGCACAGCTGCAGAGCCCTCCCCGAGCACGACCACCCTCCTCTCCGCGGGTTATTCCCAACTTGAACTCAACCTCAGAGCGCCAATTCACTTTCAATGTCGAGTTTTGATGCAATTGGATCATCTGTGCTTTTATTCCCCTAGAGTGTGTATTTTCATTCAGTTGTGAGGTGTGAACTCTCGAGCGCAATGTGTCCTCTGAATGACAGTGGCTCTGTGGGCGCGGAGGACGTGGCGAGGGATGAGAGTCTGGCCAAAGTGGAGATCGCGCTGCTCAGCGTCATCTTCTTCAGCGCCGCCATCCTCAACAGCGCCGTGCTCGTCGTCCTGTGGAGGCAGCGCAAGCAGATGTCCAGGATGCGCGTCTTCGTGTTTCACCTGTGCCTTGCGGACCTGGTGGTCGCGTTCTTCCAGGTGTGCCCGCAGCTCATGTGGGACATCACAGACAGATTCGCTGGGCCCGACCTCCTGTGCCGCCTGGTGAAGTACCTGCAAGTTCTGGGCATGTTTTCATCCACCTACATGATCGTGGTGATGACAGTGGACCGATACCAAGCCGTCTGTAACCCGATGGTGAAGTTCCAGCGTTCACGCACAAGACTGAACATCCCCGTGTGCGTCGGCTGGGGGATTTCTCTGCTAGGCAGCCTGCCGCAGGTTTTCATCTTCTCACAGGTCGAGGTTGCACCGGGTGTGTTTGACTGCTGGGCTAAATTTATCCAGCCATGGGGTCTGCAGACATACATAACCTGGACCACACTCGCCATTTTCGTTTTACCTGTTATAATGATTGTTTTTTGCCAAGTACGCATCTGCCAGGCCATCCAGATCAATCTGTACCAAAAGACCCAACAGCGGTGCCATGTGGGTGTCCCTCTTCCATCCAGGGCCAGCAGTACGGCCGGTATGTCCAGAGCCAGGGTCAAGACCCTGAAGATGACAGTGTTTATCGTGCTGGCTTATATTGTCTGCTGGGCTCCTTTCTTCATTGTCCAGCTCTGGTCCGCCTGGGACACACATGCGCCAAAAGAAAGTAAGTCACTCTGACTGGTTCTCTGTTTGATATTCTGTTTGATTACATTCTTCTGTGTGTTTAGTTTTGGGGTTCTTTGTGAATGCGTGCGCACTGATTTTATAACAGTTGGGGTCTCGGCGGGCTATCGGAGAAGTGCGTAATTACGCACAGAGCCCAATTCCATCCATGACACCTGTTTGCACTGCCCTTGTTTTTCCCAGCTGCGACTTTCACCATCCTGATGCTGCTGGCGAGTCTGAACAGCTGCGCGAATCCCTGCATTTACCTCGTGTTCAGCGACCAATTCCCCAAGAGGCTGGTCACACTCCTCGGTCAGCGGCAGTACCACTGCAGAGACTCAGCGCACGAGGAGGCGACGCTGGTCAGCACGTTGTACATGAGTTTAAAAAACGTCTCCGAGTCCAAATGAGGACGAGGCGTTTGTGGATAAGGGGAAAACACGCGTGTGGAGTCGGTGGGCCGTATTTGGACGACTGAACGTGTGAGGACGGGACACACCGGGTCTCTCCGGGTCTCCGACATATTTAATGTGCTGTGGTCATTGCAGTAGGCACCGGAATCGAACCAGAAATGAACTGCGCTCCAGACGTTGCTGGATGGCGAAAGCAAAGTGAGTTTTGTTGGACTCCGAGTGTGTAAATCCGTGTTTGTTCAGGCAATCACGTTATGACTTAACGACAGTTTTCATGTGACAGAATCGTGCATTTTCAGACAGATTCAGCGATTGAATTTCAGATAAAGCTGTTCGGGATAAAGAAGAACCTAAGACTTTAAGTGTATTGTTATTTTGTGTATCAGCAGAACTAGTAAAAACGTGGAATTTTTTGAGTAAAATGCCAGTAAATATACCACAGGACATTAAAATATAAAATATACCACAGTGCCTCGAGAAGAGTTCAATGAAGTAGAATATACATAACTGCATTAAAAACAGAAATTAATTTGTCCCTTTGATACATATTCTGTATAAATACTCTCTCTCTCTCTCTCTCTCTCTCTCTCTCACACACACACATACACACTGATTGTATTGGTAAATTATTGTTTATTTGTTTCAAAGTGGGTTTTGAAAGCAAATGTGGAGTAAAGTCAAATCCTCACATAAGCTTTGTTTTGTTTTACTTGTTTTTAATATACAGTGTGTTCCAAAAGTCTGAAACCATGTTCACTTGAATGACATGTTTGACCCATACTGTATATGTCTATACATCCTATGTATACAAGACAAAGTAAGAGCGTATGATATCAACGCTCAAAGACTTAAATATTCGTTTGCAATGAGCCACGAGATTAATTCTCACTGAAACAAAGATCACATCCTTTTGAATGTGTCTTACCATCATGACAAGATATGGTTCAAGCCTGGTGTATATGTGTATTAACTGCTCGAAAACCCTGAGGCTGAGCATGAACGTTTCTGCAGCATACGAAAGACTGACAAGGCATGAAAAATATTACACAAGCACGTACAGGGAACATGTCCTGTTTCAATTGAACCACACCCAGGTGAGTACCAATCAGGGTTAAAAAAAAAAAAGTTCAGATCAGGACTTTGGGTCAAACGTGCAAATTAGTCAATAACCATACGTTTCTTTTAGAAGGTATTTTGTGCAAGTTGGAAACTGAAGTTCTGTCAATAGAGCAGACTATTTGTGTCTGTTGCCTGTGTGATAGTGTGAACGTGTCCAACAGTGACGTCTTCCAGAGCGGTGGATGGGAAGCTTAAGGCTTGTGTTAGTGTTACTGGGGCAGCTTCAGTTTATCTTCATGTGACTCGAAGCTTGGACCTTCGTGACAATATTCGAAGGCTGGGAACAGCTTTGACTCAACACAATCCAGCGCTCATGTAATCTTCTTGTAGTGTGCAGTGCTACTATTATTTTGCGCTGGGATTAGTTTCCCAAAGGAACTCTCCAACATCTTTCTAATTGTTATCAACCAATGATGTGCCTCCTGGTAAGGAATCCTGTTGATTCCCCCTCTGCGTGCAAGGCTTAAGCTCCTGGTTGGTTTTACCAGTGAACAGGTTAAAGACTGATGAAGAAATTGAGTTGATCACAGACTCTTTGACTGTCCAGGTGTCTGTCAGAGTAAGTGCTTGAGTCGACCAACAAACTACATTTTGCTTTCTGCCAACATCAATCTAATCTGTCTCCTGTGGCAGGCGAGTTGAAAAGCAGTGGTAGTGCTGTTCTCTTGGGAAATACAATCAAGTCAAGCCTTTCAGTGTCCCACTCTGGGTTTTCTTAGAGTCCCTCTCAGTTGGACATTCTAAATGTCTCTAGATGGACATTTCTGAATTCCTTCAGCCACATATAAACTATGGGTGCTTCTCAGATTTCTGGACAGCAGTGAGGATTAAGAGATGGCTTCTTTTCCTTCATTCTATCAGACTCAACCACCAACGTTTTGCACACTTGGTTTTAAAATCAACACTTCATCAACTCATGACAAAGTGGATTTTTTTCCCTCTTTAAATTTTTTTTTTTTTTTACATTTAGAAATCAAAACCTTTTACACAAGTATTCAAACCATTGACTTAATACAATAATGGACGTATTATTACAAAGAAAGTGAAGCCAGTGCCTAAAACCTGAATTCTTTCAAATGACCACCAGAGGGCGACTCCACTAGTTACAAAAGGAAGTCAGTTTCTGTAGAAGTCTGTGACAAAATGACTCTATACTTCTCACTGGATTTTTAATGACACTAAACAGTTTCCTGAGGAGTTTAAACGTCCGTTCACAAACCAATGTGTGACGTCACTGTGGGTTGCCACTTGATTCAGACCCTTACCTCAGCATTTGTAGAAACCTGCAGTTGTAACAGCTTAAAGTTGCACACCTGGTTTTGGGCTGTTCCTATTCTTCCAGGCAGATCCTCTCAAACATCTATGAACTGACATCTTCAGGTGTGTCCACAGATGTTCTACAGGGGTTAAGTCTATACTATGGATGCATGAGCAGCTCAAGTAGTCAGGTAATTGCTACAAACCTACTTCCGCTTTGTCTTGTCTGCTTCAGGTCATTGTCGTGCTGAAAGGTGAACTGTCACCACAGTGTCGGTTGGTGTGCTCACCGGAGCAGGTTTTCCTTCAGGGTCCTCTTTGTATTTGGCATCATCCTTCACTCAATTCTGACGAGTCTCCCTGCCACATTATTACATAACATTAAAGTTGAAAGTGACAACTTTTTGTTGAGTTGCTGAAATGACATTTTAAAATGTTCATGTTGCCCATTGCCACTGTTTGCTCTTGTCCTGACCAAACAGAGAGAGGCACTGACTTGGCCGTAAACAGCTGCTTGTGCTCTGTGTCCACATCAGCTTGAAATCTTTCCATTGAACTCGAGTGTGCTGATAAACATAATTAGTTAATAATTAGGATATACATTTTTCAAAATCTAAATTGATGTAAATTGACTAAGAGCCACATAATCTCTATTTCAAGTACTGTTATAGATTAGATCATTCTCTACAGATAATTAGCCGTTTCCACCAGTATATCACTTTTTACATCGGATGTTACAATTACCTGACTTCCGCACCGTCTATAATTTTTCATCAGATCTTTAAATAGCTGCTTTCTGTCCAATTTATAGAACTAATACAATCCAGCCACATGTCCAATTACTTGAAAGCCCACACTCATTAAAACAAGTAATGTTCACAGGCTGACGGATGTATGATGGGTTCTAATGAGAGGGAAACGTTGTGGAGATGAGAGCACACAATCCACTACTCATGTCAAGGATCCTTCTCCATCTTCTTTACTTGGTCCTCGTCAAAGAAAAAAAACGCACGATGATCTACATATGTAGATGCTTTCTGTATGTTAGAAGTTTTACTGTATGTATATATGGACATCTTCTTACCTGTGATTGAACTGATAAGGGCATTACATAAGCCCAAATTACTGTATTTAAACATTTCATAATTTGCTTCAGGCATTGTTCTTTTTATAACATTCACACTGGCTGTAATTGAAAATAATGGAGCCTAATATGTGCTGTTACAGCCAACAACAGCAAAACTATTTCCACCTCAGATCCACTTACTCTTCTGGAGCAACTGACTGCATCAGCTGATGGTATTTGCTTAGTAAAACATGAAATTGCAATAATAAAGCAGAAGAGTAGTTCTTGGAACAATTAGTCAGTTGATTAAAACGTATATTAAAAGAGGCAATACAAGGAAAAGAGACAGGTACCTGGAAAAAATGTTGCTCAAAGCTGTGACTACCAAACAGGGAGAAGGCTGAGCCTGAAGGGGAAGAGCAATGGTCTGACATTGTTTGGGAAATATATTCCATGGTAAAATTGACCTATGCAAACAAGTAATGGTCTGAACATAAAATAATTAGAAAAGCACTCTGAAGTCTGAGTAGCTCATGAAAACTACTTAAAGAATAATTGTTAGAAAATCATCAACAATTCTGTTAATGAATTCATTGTCATTTATGACTGTCAATCACTAAGCATGAATCCCAAACGTTCACTGGATCCCGCTTCTCCACTGTGAGGATTTGCTGCGTTTGATCGACTGCAGATCAAAGAAAACAAGCAATTTGAAGTCATCACTCCGGGTTCCTGGGAAACATTGAAAACTCAACGTTAGTTGAGAAAATGAAAGATCAAACGACGACACAAATGTTGGTTGAATCAAAAACCAACACCTTCCAGCGAATATCGTACTGGACTTCAAGGTAAAGTGCTAATTTACCCGACGACAACAAAAACACACTTACTACAGTTTCATGAAGCAAGACATTTTACTGGAGAGAAACACAGCGTGTGACACAATGACTGCTGAAGTCACAAAACAGGTCAAGATTATTACTGTGATCAAGCTGATCTGAAGAGATATGAGAAAACATGTTGCATGCACGTGTGGATGACCAAACTATTACCACAAATGCTCTTCTTTTATGTTCAAGTCCTCAGTGACAACAAGTCTCCTCTCCCACTCTGAGCATCTCGCTCGGCTAGCATACAAATCATCCTCTATCCACGTGTATCTGCATGAGAGATTAATACCCTGCGAAAAAATATGCAGACACACGAAAGCCCACAAACAATGTGAAGACACACGTGGCTTTATCTGCAGACCTTCACATCTGCAGATAAAGCCACGTGGAGCCTTTCACCTCCTTGTTGAATCTCAACTCATCAGCTTGACAAGGGCTCTCAGCTCAGAGACACACACAGACATTATGTCAATCAGTAAGGACACTCGTCGACATAATGCATTCTATAGCGCCTTACCTTAACCGTAATCAAACCCAACATTGAAACCAAGTCTTTCCCTCAAACAGCCCATTGACGTTGTAAGGACTGGACAAAACGTCCTCACTTTCCAGGGACTATAACTCAAACTGCTCCTCAAAATGATAAGTCAACAAATACACACACATGGACATGTATTATCATATCTGTCTCCTGCTGCTCCCCCCTACCTTGAGTGTCCAAGGTAATGATGTGGCTGATCCGTGTATGTACAAGAAAAGTCTCTCTTTGGAACCATCCCGTTGATTTCTTCAGTGAAGCATCTATTTTATCGTTGGGATGAATGAAAGTCTCTCAATCACTGAAGCAGTGTTTTCACTAGAGTATTTTTTTGAGTATTTTCAAAAGAGGCATGACACAATATATTCTTACGGTCAAAAACCCTCCTAAATCAAACACATTGATGTGACGATATGACATAAAACTTGAGAATTAAAAGTAAAAGTTTTGAGACAATTTCTCGTAAAAAAGAAAGAAAAAGAGAAATCTTTTCTGAAGAAGTTCACGTTTTCTGATTTTTGAGGTACTACCACTAGAATATGAGGATCAAAGAAAAGATTCAATAAAAACAAACTGCAGGAGATGACAAAGTCAAGTGTCGACTGAAAACTAGACCCATACAGCAGTGTTTCAGCCATTACGATAACAAACAAGAAGGTCAAATTTGTTTTATTTTAATGTAAAATTTTGACATTTTTGAAGAACAACTTGTTTGCTTGGATGCTTAGAGTTCGAGCAAACTGCCACTTAAGTTTCATATTCATCCTAAAGATATGAGTGGTACCAATCTCCTCATTTAACTCTAAGTAAGCGACCAAACAACCTTGAATTTCCAAAATTTCTATTCCTTTGAGAAAATATCCAACACCATTTCATGAGACAGAGGAACATGTTCCGATTCTAGGTGTTTCTTATTGCATTCAATTACTCTTCCTATGGTTGACAATTCTCTGTGACACGAAGAGATATGAGAACTAAGAGTTTGATTCTACAAACAGTAGAACACCAGCTATATCACACAACAAATGCTAAAATTGCCTCTTTTTTTTTACAGTTACATTTACTTGAGCCAGCACCTTGCAACACAATTGCAAGTAGAATCATGAAAACTGTGAGACCACAAACCAAAGAGAACCCAGAAAAACTTAAATCAAATCAACGTCTCATCATCTCTTCGCCACGTACAATCTTTCATTCACGTCTGCAGTTCACGGCTTTTATTTACCAGAAGACACTGAGCTGGAGAATGGGCACAACATTTAACATGCCACACAAAATGAACTGACTAAATGAAGGAGGGTAAACACTCAGCTCACTCTGTCTTCATTTGCTTTGACCTTTAAAAAAATATTATCTGCCATTAGACATTTGAAATGTCCACTTGTGCAACCACACAAGCAAAAACTTGACTACGCACATCATCTTACAAAAAAATGGATCTTCACTCGAAAACAAAACGGACACCAATTATATCAAGTATTTTACACATACTCATTATTTTCACCCCAGTTTTTTCTTATTACACAAAAACTGGTGTCACCTAAAAACAGCTCAATTTCTCCTCACACTAATGAGTATGTTCAATTAATATCCAATCTTCTTGCATACAAAAATACATCCACTTTGATTCCAAGATTCAAAACATCCCCCTATCATAACAGATCTACTCAGACATGAGCGCTTCCGTTCAAACAGTTCCCTCCGTTGACCTACAGCAGCTGAAATAAGAGAAAACAGGTCTGAGAAACTGCAAAGCGATCTGAACGCTAAGTGGATTTACTGTATGTGGACAGGTTGGTTTTTTACAACAAGTTTAAGTTGTTTAACACAACCTACTTGTCATCGATGATCTCAACTACATGCAGCCACACTCTCGATTTGAGGAGCAAATACATTAAGCGTTGCTTTTGTGTTTCTGGGTGTGTCTGTAACTACCTGGCTGTTCCTTCATTTGCTTCTTACTATATCACAACGCACAGAGTTGTCTCACCACTGCCTCCACATTTTAAGAACCCCTCAGAACAATCACTGCCTCCATCCTGTTCTAATATAAAGGCCGACTGACCTCTCCACTAATATGATGGATTTGCTGCCAGGGGTGACAGGAGGTGTGTGATGCACTGATTACTAGAAGGAATTGCTGCTAGAGCGTGGCTGAACATCCGGGCTCACAGGGGTTTGCAGAGTGATGGTCCGATGTCACAGGCAGAAGAGGCGAGAGCCCTCCCTCCCCTCCTCCCCCTCGCCCGGGGGGATACGGGGGAGCATAGCTGAACGGGTCAGACCCCAGAAACGAGGCGGAGACAAGTCCTTCTTGGTGGCAGTAAACTTCCAACCCATGTGAGACCCGCAGATCCGGCACTGAGCAATTGTCCAGGCATACCTGAGAGCAAAGGAAGAGACCAACATTTGTCACAATCGCCTCCAGATAATGTGTTAGAAGAAATATAAATCAAAGTAAAAAGTAATGCATTTGTAGTACTCATTTATAATTACAATGATTTTGGTTTCATGGTTCATGCAAACATCTTCCATTGCTCAAGTTTAACTGTTGGTTACTTCTGTTTTTTTTTAAACCAGAAGTAACCGTATTTGGGGGAGCGAGGGGTGGTCCACCTATACCTGTGACCTTCGCCCCTTGGGCAGTACTAGCTGTCAAACACGCTATATCCAAGCCCCAATGAATACGGTGCTTTATCGTCCATTAACTAAATGAACATCATGCTGTATTGGACAAGACTTGAACCATAAACTACTCAGGAATATGTTTACTGACGTTATAAATCAAGTGAGAAGTAGAGTCATTTTCTCATAGACTTTTATAGAAACTGAGTCGCTGTAGACATAATCAGAATGGATTAAAGTTGGAGCAGATATTAAAGTATTTTAACATGTGTTTGAGGTAGAGCCTCTGTAGTCCACTGTATGTCTCTCATTTAAAAAGAAACATTTGTAAAAGTCAATCATTTTTTACTTTGTGTGTCATGTGTTGCATTATTCAAGACGAGTTTAGCAGTTACCCTGGAAACCAGCTGTGCAGTGTGGATGGCCTGCCGACCAGGTTGAGGTTGTTGGTTTTGTAGACAGTGAGGGTTTCATGGACATAACCGTGAGGGTTGACATATGCAGCCATGGGGCCGTAAAGAGACAAACTGCGGAGGGAGAAAAGGCAGGTGATTTTATTACAAAATTCTGTCAAAAAGAGAAAAGATCCTATGAAAGTGAGAGACTGAACCGAGACTCCGTAAAAAGGTATAAAACCTCCTCAGATAAGCCAAAAATCTCCATTTTAAAATCCGCAGCCACTCTGAACCAAATGTTGAGTTCATCATTACAAATCCATGTTTCGTAGGCAAGCACTATTCAAATCCACAAACATGGTAAAAACAGCGTTTTCAAAGATGCAAGCTTTTATAAAGGCACTGTACTGAACATACCATATATTCAAATCAACAGCAGCGAGGGACAAACTGAGCACAGTGGAACATTTGGCAGCTTGAACACCAGAGATGTTAAGGTGGATTTTTGGTGGAGATCAAAATCAGAGCTAAAACGGAAAAACTACTGTTCCAAATAAATGCGTATGATAATCTACAGGAACTGCACCTGTTATTAGACACCCGTCAACACATTCAAGTTCACATGAACTTTCTAAGGTTAATTATAATGTCAGTGCTGCATTTACAGCTTGTTGATCCGTCCAAAAAAGTGTTAATTCCAGTTTAAGCAACTGAAGGTCTAACTGAAGTAAAACAAATTCTCGATTTGAGTTTCACATCAAAACATATGTTTCATTGATAGACAGGAAGAACCAGTCCAGTGTTCCTGAATGTCACAACTGTGGGAATAAAACATGAATAACAAAACAAGAGACGATGAGGGTGGAAAGTTTGTTTTCAACTTTCAGATAATTATTCAACCCCACAGGTCCTTGCAGGCAAAAAAACATCATATAGAGAAAAGGGAATTCAAAATAATATCAGCACCAGAAACTTTATTTTGAGTCATCTTGGCAAGGAGTCATTTACTGTACCCCAGTTGCAGTTTGGGTCTGTAATGGAAAATGCATTACTACATTACTAATATTTATGTGGTGTCATGAGTCAAAGGAAGTGTCCTTTATGAGCCTGACACTTTTGAACATCTTCCTCTGAAACCATATTAAACACTCAGACAAAACTGTTACTCCATTCTTCTCATAAATGTACAGTGAGCATCTGGACTATTTCATAGGTGTTGGGGTTTTGAGCTCCGACTTGGACAAACGCATTAATCACCCAACACCACAGGTAATGTAAAAGATTAAATTACATAACAGTGTGCGAGTCTGTGTGTGCTCAGTGTGAGTGTCGAGGTGCAGAGTAGAGCCGCTCATGACGTAACCCCCGGACTTTATGCAATTTCCAGGCAAATTTGCGTCAACTTTGACGTGGTGATAATTGCAGAGATTACAGTGATGAAGGCAAACATAGAAACGTAAAGAAGCAATTATAAATAAGTGCATTTTTGTTCCTGGTTGAGTACAGTATCCAAAAGACGGTTTTAATGTTTTTTTTATTATACTATGCTGCAGAGACACCTTTATTGAATTAAGAAAATTTCTTTGATATTATTAGCAAATTAAATGACTCCCTGTGTGATGTAAGGGAGCTGCCTACTATGATGAACGCAACGCTCAGACTTTTTCAGCTCTCGGTTTACGTTACCAGTGTTTAGTTACTTAGTTCACACAAAAAGTCTCTTAAAAGTTTTGTTCACACTGTGCTGAGAAGTAATGCAACAGTCAAGCTACAGCCGCTAAAGTACTGATGCAGGTACCGAACAAAAAGATATTGCAAAAAAACAAACAAAAACATTGACGATACTTTTCCTCACCTGAAAATTTCGTTTTTTGTGGTGATTTCTATGTCCTGGCACTGCTTACAGCACAGTGACGTGCACTGAGGAGGAGGGATAATAAAAAAGTGTTAACAGGATATAAAGATATTCTCAATGCATTGTTCTCATTGAGGATGTTGTAATAACCCGTCAACAAAAGCCACTGGCTGAGTGACCTGAGTTCAGATCTTCCGTGTGAGCAGTGAGACTGTCCAATAAGGAGCAGAGCAGATGTGACAGCTTAACAGTTTCTGGTATTGAAACTGTGGAACTTCACGCTTAGAGCTTGTGTATGTTTATTTTTGGCTTAATGTCTGTGATTAGGTTAGACTGACACTGACCTGCCTCACCAGGACATACTCGCATTTTTGTCATTATAAAACCCAGAGTCAAATCATAATGAGTTCACATTTTCCGTAAGTACTGATCAATAAAAAGGAGACATCGCTTCCTAAAAGAAAATTCTCCTTTTGGTAAATCCCATAATTGTGCTGCCTTCATCCAAAAGAATATCTACAAAATGAGATCATTTCCACCGCTGAATAACGGCCTACTCAGGGCAGAAGGAATAAAATGTTCTGTTCATCAGAGAGAGTGAATGTCTTACAAACTGCAGCAGAGAGAAACATTGCATATATTAAATTTGAAGACTTATTACACGTGGGTTGGAATGAGCAAACAGATTGTACCCACAATAAGTCTTAACTTGAGAGATATGTATGTAGTGGTGTCCCCAAATAGTCAGAAATGTACTATAATATGTTGACACAATACAAACCAAATGACCCTTCTTTCTTACTCAGAGACATATACAGCCTGTTACGCAATAACTTACTGAATGAACTTGAAGCATGTCATTGACTTAGACATTGAAGTACAACACGTCCACTTTGTGATGATGAAACTGAAGGAAATAAAACCTTAATAACATTAAAACATCCTCACTCAGAGAATGGGTGAGAATAAGTCCCGGGGATGGCTCCATGTCGGAGTTTGCCTCAGGCCAGCAAATAATCACCCACCTGCCTCTATATGCATGGTGCTTACTTCTTTGTTATTTTTATTACATTCATATTTTGATATCTGTTTTCTCTTTGTAGCTGAACGTTATTTCCCTTTGTGATGCAATATTGTTTATGTCCAGCATATTGGAGAGTCTTTTTAGAATTCCCGGTGCAAACTATCAGTTTTTACCATTTCTGCCATGATGAACACAATATGAGGTAGAAATTTCAGCAAACAAGCCCAACAAAATGAGGACTTTTAAAATAAGACTCCATGAACAATGTTTCATATCTGTTGAGTTTTAACGTGATATGATGGTGCTAGAGAAAAGTTGAAACAAAGTTATGAGACTGACATAAATGTCTATGTCAAATCTCATGCTAATTCAAACAGTAGTTATTTAGATATTTCAGTCTGGACCGAAGTGATGGAATGATGAGTGATGATGCGGTCCCAGGTCTACTGTGGCTAAAAACGACCGGAGACTGCCCGACACACAGACGACAGAGCCCAGACTATTTTGTTCTGTTTATTTTAAAATATGGATGTTAGTAGAGAGGGGAGGAAGGCAAGATCAAAAAAGAACAGCTTTGAATGTCTACTATGTCTAGTCGGGATCCAAACTCTCCATCACATTGGAATTTAGTCCTTCAGACAACATTTGGATAAAATCCCATTGCACAGTAGAGGCTTTAGGATCCAACTGCTGAGGAAATGGCAGTTTGATGATGTATGAAATGTATGTAGAATACGTATCTATGTTTTTACAGGGATAAAATCAAACTATCTTTGTTGATGTTAAACAATTTTCTCAACAGTTTTGATCATGAAGACCAACTCACAAGGTTAAATACCCAGAACATCAGAGGCAACACTGGATCGTTTCACACAAATCACACCACGAGGGAAATGATAGCTGAGGCTGCAGAGATGAACGAGACAGAAAGTGTGGTGTGGTTACTGGTGACTTTTCCTTACCCGGTCCATGATGTCCAGTTCACAGCGAAGTCTCTGGATGGCACTGTCTATCTTCAGCAGCTGGAGCCGCAGAGCGTCGTCTATGGGCAGACAGGCCGCCACTCTGTAGGAGAAGTCTGACAGAAACCAGAGCGAAGGGAGAGAAGGAGGGATGAAAGGAAGGAAGGACGGAAAGCACAAAGAACAGAGGCGAAGAGACAAACATGTGCACGCGCGTGTGTGTGTGTGTCTGTTTGTGTGATCCATCTGTAATAAAATTAACAGGGGCTGACCTACGGCGTTCGTAGGGAGAGAGTCATCCTTCAGATTCTCATCCCATTCGTGGAGCTGTTTCTTCACTCTGTTCATGAGCGACTCCTGCGAGGAGGAACGCAGGAAGCAGAAGAAGTATGGTTTACATTCGCATCTCTGTGGTGTTTATGTATGGAGGAAATTCCAAGCAGTGCACATGGGCTGATTTGCTCACCGAGTCATAGAGTGCATAGACCCAGGGTGGCCATGGCGTCAGACTGGCACAGTGAAACTTCCTCTGTGGTGAACAACAGTTAAACCATTAGTTTATAAAATCTGAACTAATCAGATTCTTGCTGAATGTACGCACAAACATTATGTGTCATAGTAACATTGAAATGCCAAAACATTAGAAGGACACTGTTGTCCATAGCATTATTATATGCCGTATCACTACAATTTACATTAATTGCAACAAAGCAACTAACTTTGTAAATATTTTTTTTGTTGATTTTGGCAAATTAATCCTACAATTTCTATTTTGTTTATTTAAAAAATATATATTTCTGAAGTTTTTAAATCTTTGCAATTTTCTAAGTCATTCACACTGAAACCATTTAAAAAGCTGCAGCTATTACTCAGTTAATCAATTAGTCACTTAACAGGAAAGTAATATGCAGCTTAGCTGATAATCAATCAATTATTTAAGTCATTGTTCATGCAAAGACGCTCAAATGTTTGATGGATTTTGCTTCTCATATATGAAGATTCTGCTGCTCTTACCCTTGTTTTACATTAAAGTGATAAGAATATCCTTAGGCTTGAGACAGGTGGTCAGACAAAGCAAGACATCTGAAGATTTCAACTTGGACTCAGGGAACTGGGATGAAAATTAGATTAATCATTAAGTTTCTCCCATTCTGATTCTGAAGTATGCAATAGCAAAAATGTTGCTCGCAATTGCTGCTCGCAATTGCTTGTGTGTGTGTGTGTGTGTGTGTGTGTGCGTGGTGCGTGTGTCTGACCTGTTGGTAGTTATTCCACCAGCACTGGGCCTGCTTGCAGCTCTGCGTTGGGGGTTTGGAGGATGGGTGCATGTGGAGCCTGGAGAGGGGTGTCAGCTGCACAGCAGAGAGGGGATCTGGAAGGATTCGTTCAGGAAGGATCTGTACTTTGGCTTGTTTGATCCTGGAGGAGAAAAACAGACGAACGCGATGACATAAACTGTGGTACAACAGAGGGGATGAGGAGAAGTTGAACAAGGTCAAATGAAACTGGGGAGATGAATAATGGATTAAACAATTGGCGTGCAGGCTGAATGTTATGTGGTGTATGACAGGGTGTTTGTATATGTGAGATGATCATGAAAAGCTGCTTAGCAGTTTTCCTTCAACTCCTCGTCCAAGATGCTCTTTGTGAAATCTCTTGCGCTCACTGCACCGTATGTCCTATGGCCTGATATTGAAAATAAAAAAAAAGCTAAATTATATCCAAATGTTGTAGTGTTATTTTTTATAATATGAATTTGTAAATAAAACTATTTTTCCCATTACTTATTGAACTTATTGGACATTTTCAAATTAATTTAAATTTTGCCGTCATCCACCATCATCCCTATATTTTGAGATTAAATATGTTTTTCTTGTCCTTTAATGTGTGTAACTGTCAAACCAGAGGACATTAAGTTACACTAGGACAGAAGTGGTTGTTACTGCATTAAAGAGAAATTGAAAGGTATCACATTAAAGTACTCCCACTCAGTCCTCCTCCTCAATTCTCTCTGTCTCAAAAAAATTATCATATTTCATACTTATTTTGATGACATCATAACGGTGGTAGTCTGCAGATTTTCTTCAGTAACATGACACTGAATCGGGTCCTTGAGCTTCACAAAGATGTCAATAAATTAAATCAAAGATATTGATAATGCATAAGTTGCAACACTGTTGGAATTATTTGGATGATTATGCCTGATTTATCAAAATTATTATTATATCTTTTAATTGGTATAATTTACAATCTATGGAACTGTGCTTATGACAGTCAATTTTGAGATTTGGCTCAAACATTTTAAAAACAATCGAACAACAAAGCTGTTTTTAAATTAACACTTCAAACACTTTAAAAAAAGGAATCTTTAACCATTTGGTATATTTGAGACAATGACAATACTTCGACAGCCAAATATTCAGTAAATATCACTGCACAGAGACCACAACAGCAGCTTCTGTTTGACTGAATAGCATCTTAAAAATGCCATTTAATAGCGTGTCTTGCAGTACAAAAAGAGGACAATGGGATTATGTCTAGCAATTTGTGTGCATTATATAATAACAACTAAAGAAAGATGGAAATGTTTCTTAATTAGGACTAAGTTTTATAAACAATAAAACTCAACAATTTTCCTGAGCACAGCAGGATGTATGAAGGCATGATCTGTAGTCTGTCTGCAACAATTATAATAAGCAGCAAAATGTGTTACACATTTCACTATAACATGCATTTATGAAAAGAACTAAATAAATGACAATTAACTCATCTTCCAGTACAAGTCCCAACTATAAATCTATACATTTTAAAGCAGCTGTAATCAACAAATACGGTTTGTGGAAACTGGCTCATATTTTCAGTTCACTTTTTAAAGGGGATGGTATGAAGAGTTAGTCTGCCCTCTAGCTGTGAAAATTGGGACCACTATTTTCGAGTCCAGACTTGCTCCACCACTGGATTCCAAGAAATGACAAAAAACTGGTTCTCTGTGAAGTGAACTCATGATGGTCAAGTAAATACACATGCCAAAAAACTGACACTTCAGAGTGAGATGTCACAGATAATCACATTCAGCAGATTCCTTTTTGAATCAGTCCCTGACAAGCTGATTGAGGTTAAACCTGCATGACTCTGAGTCCAGAAGACGACCGCAAGCTTCAATCCATGTGAAATGGACGGCACAATGTTTATGTCTTAATTTATTGAAAGCAACTTTCACAAGAGTCCTGACCTTTGAGTTAAGGGTTTATGAGGCTATTTTTAACTTACCCATCTGCTTGAGTTCTTATCTCATGGACCTTGAATCTCTGCCTCCCCACAGCTTTCACTTTGACTGTTTCAATGCCATACTCCTGCTCCTCCCTGTATGCATAGATTTCAGCGGTCGTCCCAAACTCTGCCTCCTGCTCAACTGCGTCACTGCAGAAATAGATATAAAAAAACCACAGCCATTTAAAGTAGACAACAAAAATAATTTAAAGGGGTACTCCAGTTATTTAGCAGTGCACAGTATGAGGTGAGTTTGAATGATGTGGGTATTTACCATGTACCAGGCTTAGGAGCTCAAGATGGTCAATGGTATATACTCCCATCTTTCAAATTCACCTAATACAGTTAGCAACAAAGGTTTTTCAAACATGATCATTTCCATGTAGTAGCAGAGTAACCCTTCAAGTGTAACAGGAGACAATCAGTGGAGAGCCCATTTAACTGATCTCAAAACAAAGAAATGTTTGCCACTCATCAGTTTAACCTACAGTGATCTACATCAATGTTAAGATAAGATAAGATAGAACTTTATTCATCCCATGCTGGGGAAATGTACTTGTTACAGCAGCAGCATTAGGTCAGGGCATCAGGAAGAGAGGTAGAAGCATCAAAAATAATAGCAGAAATATACAATAATAAATACAGGGGAAAAAAATATTTAATAAAAGCTATATACATTTATACAGTTCTGCAGAGACATTTTCACAGCCACGTACCTGTGTGCGAGCACAGCAAAGGTGCGGTCTCTCTGGATGACGCTCCTCATCATGCTGACTTCCTGTGGCCTGAAGAGCTGCAGAGGAAGTGTCTGGCCAGGCACCAGCATCACCGCCGTGTGCGGCAGCACAGGGATGGTCTGACAGCTGTCGTCGTCGTGGACTGTGCGGCCGTGAAACTCCTCCATGTCCGAACCCAGATACTGTCCGGGCAGGGGTCAGAGTCAATACAACATGACCACACCAGCTTCGAAAGGACTCGCTACACAACAAAGCTCTACAATGGCTAAAAAAAACACAACAACACTGGGAAGGTGAAGTTACACATGTTGTAATAAATATGATTAAAGATATGATCCGTTAAACCGTGGCATCACTCACAGCATGTGATGTGGGAAGACTGGGGTCAAAGGTGATGATGGTCGGCTTCTCTGCCCCCTCACCATCTCGGTCTTCAGTCTCCATTTCATCTTCCTCCTCCTCCTCTTCCTCGTTGTCTGTCATGGCACAAAGACAAAGAGAGGCTAGTTAGTCCTCTGCACGTCTCCCGACTAAAACTACAGTAGCAGGTTTATCAGGTTAACAAATCAAGCTGGTGCTAAAAGCAATGTAAAGTGAAAGTGAGGGTGTGATGTTGAAGGTGGCCTGCTGTGCAGTCATGTTAGCTAGCTGTTAGCCGGGCGAAGAGGCCAACTCTCAACTGCTGAAACTACGCGTGGTGTTCTGGTGAGTTGAATTGTTACCTGGTAAAAGTTGTAACTGGTTGCCCATGTTGTCGTTGATGTTGTCTTCGCCTCCACCCCTCTCGTCAGCCATATCCCTGTGTTTACAATACGAACTCTTCTTCTTCTTCTGCGGCGTCCTCGGTGTGCGGCAGCGTAACGGCTCCCGAGCGCCCCCAGTAGGTTAAAAGAGGCGCCTGCACACAGCAACAAAATAAGCTAAATCTACACTGACAGAACATAACATCATGTCACTGGAAATAATGGAATGATGAATGAACACAAATAACATTAAATGTGTTATTGCATTAACAAATACATTTGAGGTGCAGTAAACAAATATAAAAGTCTAAGTGAGTCCAGCATATGATTTATATTCATGATACGTGAGCATTTTAAATTTAGGTTGTAAACCAACTATCCAACACCTATTAAATAAACAGCTGTGTAAAGCTACTAAGTACATTTACTTAAGTACCATATATTTGTGTTGCTTGTACTTTTCCTTATGATTCTACAAATGCTTTTCTTTCTACCACATTTCAGAGGGAAATATTGTACTTTTTACTTTAAAACATCCATTTGAGAGTCATATTCGTGGTTACGGGTGATTGTCTGTACAATTATAACATTCATTTGCTTGAGGGCTGATAATTCAAAATCCAGTCACTGTGTGAACAAGCACAATAACATTAACAAAAGCTGAGCAGCTGGAGCGGAGTGTGGGTGACTTCTCAGTGCCCTGCTCCCATAGAACTTTATGAACTCAAAACCGTTGATAATTACAAACTACATACGACACTTTTTAATTGTTGGGCTTTGAAAATAACTGAGGTCAAGACAGTGGCCTAAACATGGTTGTGTTAGTCAGTCTTACATTTCCAGAGATTTGAGGATGTGTTTGTGTGAGGAATTATATTTAATGCAATCTGTGCATAACATGAATCGGTTCAATATTTTGACATCCTGAACATCTTGGGCAACAAATGAAGGTTGAGAATTTAGTGGGATGTTTAAAGACTGCAGCAACTTTACTATTCAGTGATTTATTGCTTCACTGCAAAATCCAGGCCTACACCTGAAGATGGGGACAACCCTCTAGTTTTAATTTTCTACTGGATAAGAGGAAATTAGTTTTAACCAATTTAAAAGCCATTTTACAACCATGCTTCCTGTAAATAATCCAGTGTAGCAAAGCTTTCAGATACTTTGTTAAATGGTTTACCTTCCTGTTAAACTAAATGTAATTTACAAGAGAAAGTTGCCGATAACTTTACATGTAATGTGGTTTCAAGTCTTTTTCAGTCAGTAGCTGTACATGGGCCAAAGATGATTGAGGTAATTTCACATACCCTGTATATTAGTGTTAACTCAAGATGTATACATACACAGATTACACAAGCTCCATACTGTACAATGTACCACAAACTAATAATGTAATAGCAAGTTAATAGACTGGAACATGGTCAATTTTTAAACAGTGTTCATTTATTGTTCAAAACACCACATGACAGTTGTTTATAAGCAATTTGTATCATGGTCCAGGAACATAGCAGCTGCTGTTCTGATGTTGGGATCAATCCAGCGTCTTTGCCGTCTTTCAGTCTGACATCCACAGCTGGATCCGTGAGACACGGCGTCATCTGAAAGCAGAATTTGGGTCTTCGTTTCACCAAAGGCACCAAGCAATCCACTTCAGCCACAAGCGTCAGTCATCAGGAACGGCGCCGACGGGATTCACAGCTGGTAGAGATGAGGGCTTACTTTGACCTCTGCCTCATCTTTCTCCTTTTGCGCTTCAGCCTATTGAAAACGAACAGCATATTAATGTTACATGGTTGATGTCCATAATACTGCACAAATCAGAACCTCACATTCATTTATACTTTTGATTGTGTTTCACATGTTGGCAGACCAGTACACTGCTAATGTTACAACCTGATAATTTGGAGATTTAATTGCCAATTGAAAAGAGGAAACGTGATTGCTACATTCAGGGTTGAATGATAAGAGCCAGACACCTGATCTTGAGCTTACAGTTTCAATTTGACGAGAACTGTGAAAACCCACAAAATGTTGCAAATGTAGACTGAAGAATCTATGTATAACAAAATTAAGCAGCATCCACAGCCACTTGGGAAACTTTGTTAAAACAAGAGTCAATTTAAAACCACTAACTGTTAAATGAATAGAGATGGAGCATATCTAAGGCCATGTGCTGTCTCCAGTTTTGTGCGTACAGAACGGCAAGTACTTTGTCCAATCAGCTGTTCACCTTTGCCATTTCAAGGAGCCACCATTTTTAGGTGTCATTACCATAACTGGCCAGCAAACAGCGTGCTTACCACAGCTGCCACTGCACTTGCCACCCATCTACAACACTGCAGTGTAACACTTAACAGTACTGGCAGCTTTTAACTGCAATATAAAGTGTTAGTCTACAGTGTAGTAGATGGGTAACAGAATTTTAAATACTAGACAGATTAAACAACCCAAGATAGGTCAAACAGCTATTCAAAGATCACTTTCATCAAATATGTTTCTGTTGGACATATGCAACAGCAGCTTTTCATTAAAAAAAACTCTTAAATGTCTAGATGAGTTGGAAAAAGACTGGACTGTCAGTGCTCACCTGCGCATGCGCTTCTTCCTCCACTAAAAAGACAAAAAGAAGTGTTTAAATGCATTGAGATTTCAGTAAAACATGTGCACCCTCCCACTCAAAACAATGGCTGCTGTAAAGCAAACAGACTTCTAGAATCTAATGTAACACTGGTAATTAAGACATTTATCAAATGTTAACTGTCCAAAACAAATGGAAAACAACTGCAGCACGAGTTCAGCGGTGAACCGCTGCACAGACCGCAGCGTGCAGGAGGACGGGCCTTCCGCTAGCATTAGCATTACTACTACAGTGCACATTACATTATACCGAGAACAGCTTGCGACAACATTATTAGTGCTAGTTATATAGACTGGAGGAGACGGAACAGACACATTGAGCTGAAATTCAAGGAAACAACGAAAAGGGAACAGGAGGTGTGACTGAAGCTAGGTAGCAGCGGCGACTGGGGCGGAAACAGGGTAACAAACACCGAATTCCTGCTCTTCTTACCTTGGCTCTCATCGTGTGGAGAGGATTCTGTGAAAAGAAAGGAAGCAAACACACGTATCAATAACTGCGGATGGTGGATGAAATGTAAGGATTCGTTTGGATTGCACGCAGTGCGACGATTGTTCAGACGTACCTCGAAGCGAGAAGAGCAACGGAAAGAGGATGTGACGACGACAGATGGTGGGATTTATAGAGCTCGTGACGTCATCTCTTCTGAGTTTAATCATGGGAAATGTAGTCCAAAGGGCAGCGACGGTAGTAAAAGCACTAATACTAAACTATTTAAAAAAAATAAACAAAATAACAAAAAATGAAATTTCGTTACAGGTAAAAGTCCTGCATTGAAGTGTTAGCTGGCTATTGACATAATTAGTTTGATAATAGTTCATGTTAAATCTATACATCCATCCATCAGTTATCTATGAATGCTTTATCAGTTAATGCATATGCCAGCATTTTACTAACAACTCAAGGTGGAGCTAGTTTCACCTATTGTACACACAGATAAACAGTTTATTAGTCCAGTGGAGCTCTTCCAAAGGCTCACAAGAATTTTAAAGGGGAAATCTCTCTAGACCAGGAAAGAAGACCTTATAGTTGTCATGTAGTGCTGTACAAGGTACAATATTTCCATCTGAAATGGTGGAGCAGAATTAAAAAAAAACTTACAATACAAGTACCTTTGAATATTGAAAGTGCAGCTATTTATTTGGGAATTTTAATGTAGTTTATGGTCTAAGTATACACTGAACCATTGGTATTGACAAGTTAATTATCCTGCAATTAAGTAGATTGAGTGTGAGTTTTTGTAAACTGGCTACATGAAGCAGTTCATCACAGTTGTAGAAACTCTTATAGACAAACACTTTGACCCTGTGATGATAAGCTGATTAGTCATTTATCATTTTTCTAATTGACAAGAGGATACAGCCTGAGCATAATTCAAAACAAAAAAACAAAAAATGATCATGGTTTTTTGCACTAACTCATGACACTTTGGACAGAGCAATATGGATAAAAGTCATCTATTATGTTCTAATTAATTGTCTTACTATATACTGTTATGTATATGGTACATTTATTGAAGTCAGTGATTAACAGGGAGCATTTCCTTTCAGTTTTGTATTGTTACAAATCAAGATCCTTAACCACTTTGATGGAAAAATCTTAATATTCTGCCTTTATTGCAATTTTCATAACTAGATATATTTTAGGATGTATACCAAATCAAATACCAGTGTAAAACAGCTTACAGTTGCTGTATTCTACAAACACTTTTTAAAAATCTTAAAACCTAATAGGAGATAAATCATCAAGCCCTCTTGATATTTCATTTCATATATTTTAAATACAGCACTTTGACAAAGACCAGGACAAAAAAGAAACAAATGTATGAAAATGTTTTTATTTCATTAGATGTAAAGTTCTATCAACCACCGACTGAGCAACAAAGCAGAAATTTACATTTCTCAACATATTAAATCGTGGACAAATCTGACCCAACTCAGTCCCCGACCTGTAGTTGCATCCCAGATCTTGAACGATCTCTCACTGGTCCAGCTCCACTGAAGACACCCAAAGACTAGAGATCAGCTTTAGCTTTTACGATTCACAAGACTAATGAAGGAGTAAAGCAAGAAACAGGTACCACAAATAGAAGACTTTTTAAAACTGGTACATGAAGATTTTTTTATTTTTTCATAAAGTTAAAGGGGGAATGGCAGTAAATGTAGCAGTTTGTTCCCTAAATTTCATGGTGATTACAATTGAGGTTGTTTTTTTCTTCTTCTCCCCCTTGTACAAATATTCAGGTTTTCCGCTCAGGTTATAGACCTAAAAGAACAATCTAGTGATTAAAACATTGTAGTTTGATAACAACAACAAAAAAATGTGGTGAGGTCATAATGATAGAAGGGCAAGCATAAATCCTCACTGCATTAACTCAAGTCAAATATTATATTACAATCCTTGTAATCACTGTCAATTTTGACTATACATCTTGGAAATTCATAATTTAACCCTTTCCTGCATTGGTCAAGAAAAATATAGTGTTGCAAACGCATGCGTGCCGAGGAATTAACAAAAGCAGGCATCAGTCGCACATTCACCCATTTGGCAACAAGTCTATTCAAAATTGTGAACTATTTGCAACTAGTTTTTTAAATTTCTGTTCAGATTAGGTAAGAGAAAAAAAAAACTGAAAATCCTTTCATGGTACCTTTCTACAATGCAGCAAAGGGTTAAGCATGTCGTCCACATAAGATCCTTCAACTATTCAACGGATTCCAAAGTTCTCATGAATTCATCAGTTTAATTTGTGATATTAAACTACTAGGAAGTATGAAAGGCAGAGTTTGACGTGTCTTCTCTTGCTTCTCTGTGGGGTCTTTGCATGTGTGGAAAGGCAGTGTTTAATAATTATTATTATCATTATTATTATTATTATTTATCCTGCTGCTTCTGTGTCCTCAGCTGGCTGCCCAGTGGCATTTTCTGCAGTCTTTGAGGCCTGTATGACGTGAAAAAGTGTGGTAAAAGTTGAGTTAGTATTAAAACAAATATTTGGCCTCTGCATCTGGATGAAAACACTTCAGTAGGTAAATGGTAGAACAGTGAGAGATTTCAACATCTAGCTTTCCTTATGATATACACATGAGACTCATGAACAGTGGATCAATTCTACATTCATGGTTAAAATAATGACTCACCTTCTTTTTCTTTTTTTTCTGTGTTTTACGGCTTGCTGAGCTCTGTAGTAAAGTCTAGGGAAAAGGAGATATCTCAGTAAAAAGTGAGTCAAATGTGAAATGTAGCTTCCTTCAATGTGTCATGAGGGCGCTTGATGTCATTAGACAGTCTTACCTTTAGCTCTGGATCCTGAACTTCATGTTCCGACTTGTAGAGCTCTGGATCAAAGGGGCCGCTGGTGATTCTGTGTGGCCCATTGGCCATGAGCAGCACTGTGAACTTAAACTGAGCTACAAACTCTCCTGCAAATAAAGACACAGAACAACTGAGGTGGTGAAGAAAAAGTGAAAGCTGTTAAGAAGAACGGTGTAGTTAAAAACACTCACCTTCTTTCTCATGCAACACACTGAAGGGCTGTAACAATTCATGCTTGGCACACTCCACCACACCCAGACGGGCTTTGGCCTCATCCTCAAACGCCCTGATGGAAAATGGGTGGTGGTATTAACTGAGAGCTTCAAGCCAAAACTTTTCCACCTGCTGTTAATATTTATAAGAATTCAGCTGGGGGTGGTGTATGTATATTGGCAGCTACATGACGTGTGGTGTTCATACCTTAGGGTGAAGGGCATGGCATCAAAGCGTCGTTCCACTTCGCTGAAAAACGTACGGGAGGTTTTCATCTTCAAGCCATACTGCTTACTGGGGTCCCTCTTGTAAATGGTGGTCCTCAGACCTCCATCTCTGGCCTAATTGTAAATGACAAGAGGGTAAAAACAATAAATGTCTATTTTTTTTCACTAAATAGGTTTTCAGCTACAGTGGACATATGCTCTGTACTGTAGACAGCTAGAGGTAGAGAGAGACAAAAGACACTGACCTTCCCTTCTCCAGTGCTGATCAAAACGTCCACAGCATAGACTTCATGTACCTCAAACTCTGCCTTCTCATGGTCCTTCCTGAAAAATGTTAGTCAACAGCAGCCAGTCAAAAAGACAAAGAAAATTTCACCTTGTTGATACAGCAACAGTACACGTTAGTGGATAAATGAAAGATCTTACTAGTCAAATGTCTATAATTGAGTTTTCCAACGTGTCACTATGATTGGTTGGATTCAGTACCACAAACCACATTCCGTTCATTTCCATTATAATAAACAGGTGGCATAAGTCAAAGTCTCAAACTTGCAAATAATAAAGGATAAAAAAATAGTAATATTTCCTGCTCAAAACAACTGAAGCCGATTTAAAATGCATATAATCTTTCCGTGCAAAACTTGGTTCTTGAATGTATGTGTGAGTTGACAACTGCACAGTAACCTTCTATATTATTCCTTCTCACAATTGTGTCAAACCACAGACATCAGAGGTAAAGATGGAAAAAAAGTCTTAAACTTGAGGGCAGACAGGAAATTAGTTTAAACTAGTGCACCTTAATAACAGACGAACAACATTATGCAATATTCTAAATGTAAATCTACTGACGGGACCAAGTGTCACTGCATGTAGTAAGTTTCATTATGAACAGGGTTGAACATATTTCTTATCAACTACAATTCAAAACACCCAAAGTGTTCTCATCCTTCCTCCAATGACTCAAAAGTGACTAAATGTACCTTTGCTGGTCTGACGGGTTTTGGATTATGGTCTTCTCTCCATCTATGACATGTTGTTTAAGCTGATGAGACAGCATTCCTTTTAAAACAAAGAGGCAGGGAAAACAAACATTTTGAAAATGGAAAATTAAAAAAAAAAAATCTTTGAAAACATCCATGTGCACAGTGTACGTGTTATCAGTTGTACTAGTTATCATCCGCTTTGGACAAAAGCCTCTGGTAAATTAATGTAATGTAAAGTAAAAATCATTCAATCTTCCAGAACAAATCTGGAAGGAAATTTAATGGAGAAAATTCATCCGTGTGTCCAATGTTAACACTTGTGATTTTCCCTGAAAGTCTTTTCCACGACCTGGGCACAAACTTTTTAACACTCACTCACCCTCAATAGGTGAGCATTTGAACGACTGAGCAATCTTGTTCCAGGCTTCTGTCACTTGAGTGTTCTGACAAACAAAGAAAAAAAAAGAAAAGATAATTTCCAAATAAAAATACAAAAAGCTAGAAGCTAAAATGCAGACTGACATTTTTTTTTGCATTTGAAACCATAGCCAATAATGTGATCTAATTTTCATATGGTGGATACAGAGAAGTTAAAAGAGCAGCAGAGGATCTGCAGTGAATTACAGAAGATAAAAACTCTAAAAGATGATTTTCACACTATAACATTTAGCCAGAGTCAAGACCCAGCTAAAGCACATGTAGAGACGGTAACTCATTATAAAGTTTGTGTTGGAAAAGGCTGTGAGGAGGTGATTAAATGTACCTGGTTACCAGGCTTAACAAGGCGAAGAGCTGCTTCTGCACACAGATGAGCCGATTTGATGACATCAGCTTTGCGGCCTGTGATGGGGTTCTCCTGTAGAAAAAAGACGCATAGAGAGGAGGACTTGAAGGTGTGCTTCAGCGAGAAGACAAAAAACTGTGGGCATTTTAAAATAGGCCCTTACCTTACAGACTCCCACAATAAAGCTGTGAGCTACGTTGGCAATGAAGCCGTCAACGTGAACCCCTAGATCTCTACATAAAACAAGAGGAAAAGAAGGGAGAGTGTGAAGTAACAATGCAACAAAAAGGAAACTGGTCGTCTGTCAAATTCACTGCAAGTTTAACTGCCATCCAGCTGCAAACATTACTAGTGTTGCTGCAGGAGCCAATCAATCAATTCAACCTGGGAAGGATGGAATGTCAAATGTTCCACTTTGGAAAATTAAACTAATAGAAGATTGAACAATAAGAAGGTCAGACAAAAATAAAACAGCTTAATCCGATATCAAACGGCAGATATAATCCAAGGTGAGTTTCTTTTTGGCTGTACATCAGATGCAATATAGTAAAGGACCTATTGTGAATTCAAGGTAGCAGCCACACAGACGGTAATACGTTGAACAGACAAGCCCAGTCAGACAGCTCGGCTATGAGTGTGAGAAAAGTGAGAGACATACAAACCAAGTGTGTGTAACCACATCACCATGAGCTACAACGAACACCTTTTAAAACACTTTAATTCTACATGTAGCACAAATTACGTTACAGAGGACCAAGACATTTGTGGCAATACAACAACTAAGATGAGCTGACTTCCTTTTTTTTCTCCAAAGTACAGCAATGCATTAGAAACGTGATAAATGGGATTTAGCAGATGGATGGCCATCAAGGCTAAAATCCAACACAACACCTAAAAAAACCTGCATCTAACCTTACTTGTCGTTTGCCACACAGGACAGACAGGAAGACAAGCCCATACTGAAGAAGCAGAGAGAAAACCCTCACATTCAAGCTGAGATTTCACAGAGAACGAAGGGAGGACAAACACTGGGGGACTCAAGACACACGAGGGAGGGGGTGACATTACTGCAGAGCGTGGTGCCTACATTTTGACCAGATCCCCATCTTTAAGTGTGTAGTCAGGGTCACTCTTCAGGGGAGAGAAGTGGCAAACACAGTTATTGACTGAGACGCTGGTGGGAAAGGCAATGCCTAGAAAAGGGAAAAAGAGAACCACCAAGTCTTCATTTGGAAATCATCCACACGTTTAGCAAGAAAACTTTACAAGGAAGGAGGCAGTTACACCTAGATCACAGAAAATAAAGTTACACTGTCATACAAAAAATTAAAAAAACTTTTGTTATTAAAGCCAAGACTGTGGGAAATCGCACACCAACAATTTGCACAACTGCTTCTAGGATCTTCTTAATGTGTCCACTTCAGCACAGACTCACTTGTATAATCGCTGACTCACCTTTCTTCATTTCCTTTTCCTTCTTGAAGACCTTTCCGGTCTCAGCCATGATGTATGCGTCCCCCTTCTCACAGAGGCTGACAACAGACACCCCAGGCTTGGCTGCTTCGACCACCAGACGAAGAGCCTCTGGATGAGACAAACAGAAAAAGATTAAGAGAAAGACAAAGTAGAGCAGGTGAGTACATTAATGCAGATTTGTCTGATGTCATTGAATGTTGTTGATATTTTGCCGTGCCATATATATATGACTTCTTTTATATAACAGCAGACAATGTTGCAAATCAAAAAAACCCTATAAAATGTGACATGTTTAAAGCATTATGGCATCAAAGTGTTGATGACACTTCTCCTAGTGTATCTCTGACCCCAGAGCTGCAGGACCCAAACCCGTCATTATTATTGTTGTTATTATTATTATTATTAATATTAATATCATCACTAATAATAACAACAACATAATGGTATTTTTTTTAATTATAAGTATCAGTCTGGTAGAGATTAAAGCGGCGGTTGTACAACTGTCCTCTGTCTCTCTTCTCTCCTACTGTCTCTCCTCTCACCCTCTTTCTGCCCACTTCTCCTCTCTTCCCCATTTCTCTCCTCACCCCAACCGGTCGAGACAGATGACCGCCCACAACTGAGTCTGGTTCTTTTAACAGGAAGATTTCTTCCTGCTAAAAGGGAGTTTTTTCTCTCCACCGTCGCCAAGTGCTTTGCTCATTGTGGGATTTGTTGGGTTTTCCCTGTAATATTGTAATATTGACCTCACTATGTAAAGTGCCTTGAGACAATGTATGTTGTGATATGGCGCTATACAAATAAAATTGAATTGAATTGAAATGAAAGTTGATGTCATCTATTTGATAAAGCCAGACCGCTATATCGGTTTGCCAATAACCTCGGCTGGTATGAGCTTTTCACAGACACATTGGTATTGATTTTAATGTTTGACGATATGCACCAATATGAAAACTTTTGTCTTGAAAAATAAACAATGCAGAGAGGACGTTGGGTTTCCATTTAACTTAAAAAAAACCCTACTACATTTATTTTTTTTTTTTTTTTATTCAGGTTCTATACATTCAATAGTTATTTATAATTAAGCTTATGGATGAACTGTATTTACATAAATAATTCGATTTCTTTGAGATAAGGGTTTGATAACGATATCTTAGAAATTTTTAATTGTATATAAATTAAAGATATAATTATAATTTTTTTTAAATACATATATCGGCCGATATGTCAATATTGAAATTTTATTTTACTTTCTAATATCGGCCCGGAAAAATCCAAATCAGTCAGGCTCTAGTAATTAAACACTAAACTCTTTATGGTTATGTTATTCTTTGCAGTTACTCAACCGACGTTGTCGAAAATATACGATATTAAAATACATACTGTTACAGTGACATAACTGAATAGTCTGATAGAAATTATATATATATCTGTCACTCCTTAAGTCATGCCTTCACTACAAGGGCCTTAAGTATTTACATCATGATGCATTTTGGACCCAAAAAAAGACAAACAACTGTCACTGTAAATGAACAGTATATAATATATATACATTCATACAAGTAGTAGACCCCACGTTCATTCAGCAGCAGACATGTCAGCTATCTGACAGACAGAGTTTAAGAGAAGCCAGCACAAACGGTCCTAGCTTGTAAGTCAAGAGAAACTCAACAACGAGTGAACACTGAAGAGGCTTCGAACTTGCGGCAGCCTGCTCATCTTCACACGTGTAGCGGACCGTAGTGAGGTAATAGACTGAGCTAGCTTGTTAGTTAGCATCCTACGGTAGTCGATAGCTATGCAGCTAACAGAGGAGCTAACATGGACCCAGGCTGCATCAGCTGCACCTGCTAGCTGGCCTGTCAGTGAGTTAGCATACGGGTCTCGCGTCATGTAAACCACATGGCGGAGGACTGACGTTGCACGTCATCTTCAGACAACAGTCACCAAACGGCTGCTCGGTTACATGACTTACGGTTGGCGATGTCACCGCCCATCTTGTACTTTGTGACCACCAGGTCCTCGGCTATGGTCCGCTCCTGCTCGTCGTCGGACATCTTGACAGTGACGTTTCGGTCGCTATCGGCCCCGTTCGTCTCCACTCGGCTCTAACCGCTGCTGCCCCCCACGCCCCGCCCACACCACGCTCCTTACGTCACAACCACCCGGACCCGCCAAAATGTAAGGACGCTCTCTGGAATGTACAGTGTATAATACTTTGTATTGTCGATCAAGTCATTGTTCAATAATTAACATGTTGTAGTACTAAAGGACAGTTTCACCGTTTTACAAACATTTAAACAGCTTCTGTTCTATGTGATCATGGAAACATGGCTGCATGGCCCTACTGGGCACATCATCTCTTTAGATGATGTGCCCAATAGTTACATTTAATCAACATTTGTTTTTTGCAAAGTCCATCAAATCAACTACAAAGAAATGACCTCAAAAGGACGCAAACTGACTGGCATATCACAAACCAATGGGTGACGTCATGGTGGGTTGCCACTTGCTACACAGAGAAGCATGGTGGCCACAAAGTGAATCAGATTGACAATCGAGAGACACAAATAGACCACAAAGAGAATGCAGAGGCTGTAAAGCAATTTAAACAACTATAAAGAGACTCAACTACATAAATTGACAATGACCGTAGCTAAAAACAACTTAACAACACAGAGATCTTAATGTAATTCAGAGACACAAAATTTGATTTCCTCTTTTTGAGGTTAGGCTGCTTATTGTGTAGAAAAGGCATTTCATATATAATCACACACAGAGGTCTCAAAAAACATTCTTTGTTCATTTCCAATGTAAACAGAAAAATATAACTTTCTGTTGGTGCTTTCAACAGTCAGTGCTATTACTTCTGGAAATGCCCAAAATCAAAGGCCTACATACAAGATCGGATGTAAGCCTGTAACAGACAACAAAACCACACGTGTTGGGTTTTTTAGTTGGTGTCTTAGGCTACAGTAATAACATGGCTTCTGTTTCAGGTCCTTCACGTATACATCTCAGAGGGAAGTTCATGAGATTTAAAATGTTCGTCATGTAGGCACTGCTTCAGGCTTATGGAAAATTCTGCTGTGCCAGTAGTCCGGATTGTCAAAAGATGTGTCGGCAACTGCAGGTTCCCCAGCCCTGGCTCCAGCTCGCACTTTTACATAAGGTTCAAACACAGATTGATGTTCCTTCATGCCCTCCACTGCTCCCTCCCCTCCCCTCCGCACATTCTGGTACACCACTGCATCTTCATCCCGCATGACAGCAAAGCAGTCCATGTCTTCGTATTCATACGCCTCGCCATCGTCCCTCCCCTGTATCTTCAGCTCCATCCTGTCTCGAAGAGCTTGTCGCAGCTTTGGCTGTCTGTTTGTGTAATGATAGTTACTGTCCTCCACATATTCATCCTCCTCTCCCTCCTCCGCTTCATCCTCCACCTGTCCCCCAAAGCTTGCTGGTATCGGAGGAGGTTCATGTGCTGGAGGGTTTTCATCTTTTTCAGTACCTCTGATGACCATGTATTCATATTGAACTTCGTTAGAGCCCTGCTGCTCTGAATCCGAGTTGTCCTTGCTCCTTGAGTGAACTCCCCTGACCTCCAGAGACGGTGTGGTATCACCTGAGCATGCTGTCGCTTGTGACGATACAGAGGAAGTTCTTTTGTTTGGTTTCAGCCAGTGGCTACTGTGCCTGGGCATGGCAGGTGTCTGCTTGTTCATATACTCATATTCTTCATCGTCTGGGTCATCCAGAAGACCTACAGAATGAGACTTGCCCAACCTGCCAGGAGTGGCTCGAGATGAAAGAAGTAGTGTATCTAAAAAAGAAAAAAGAACAGTGAATAAATTGAGATATATGTCTTTTTTTCTTCCCTTTTTTCATCTTGTATTTCATGGTAGCTGTACATCTTTTCATTGTATCTGCACCTTTTTCTTTATACTGTTTTTGTCTTTTGGCCAATGCATTTGATTCAATATTGGGATGTGCATACACTTTTTCAAAGCTTAAATGCAGAACTTTGTTACCTTCAGACAGAGCTTAGCTCACTGCTTCTCCCCTGATTCTAGTCTTAGTGCTAAGCTAAGCTAACCAGCTGCTGGTTGTTAGTTCATACTTACCAAAAATGAGAGTGGATCGAAAAGCAAATAAATGTTTTTCCTATTACCTTAACTATTACCCTGTTAGACTCTTAAATGGAACATGGTACACAGCTGGTATTTGATTTAATACTCAGTAGAGTTCAATAAAGAAAAAAGTATAAAACTGAAGATTTATATTCACTCTTCTAAATGGTAGTTGGGAACTAATCCAGATCTCCAGGCCTGTTCCCATTGTTAGGACCACATAATTCTGCTGTGATGCTATAGTGAATGATGGTATCACCTCTCTCTGGGCTGTCTCCAGGGAGCACATATCCATTTTGGTCTTCTTCCTCAATTTCTGGGGATGGAGTCTCTGGTGGACCCCCGGACATGCTGTCCCTCTGCGACATGTAAGCACTGTCCTCACGATGGCGTCTTCTTTTCAGGCTCCCTGCCAGAGGAAAGTCGATCATCTCCAGCTCCATTGCTGTGCTGCAGCCCTCAGAGCTCTCAGACACAGTGCGGGCCGAGTTAAGTCGAGAGCGTGACTGCCACATAGCCTGCACAAGACAACGCAAACAGGCCTATATTAGTAATATGACAGAAGTAAGCATGTGCTGTAGGATGATATTGATCTTTATTTAGCTTAAATATGTATACTGTATAAAAATCTGGCCTTAATGATGTTCAGTTGAGAATATTGGGTGGATATACAACAATACAAAATAGGTTAAGTGGCTTAACACCACAAAAGACTGTTTTAGCTACCTGTCCTGGGTTGTCAACACCTGGGGTCATCGGCAAGTACTCAGTTGCACTTGATGGATTAACAACAACCTTTACAAGAAAATGCAGGATTTAGATTTACTTGGACTTTACAGAAAAGGCCTTTCCAAACATAGAACAGCCATGAAATTGATAGGAGGTGGTGTCCATTACTCTGTGAGTGTCAATCCTGGAGAGGTGGCTGTGGCTTCTGGACGGAGACAGGTAGTGGGATGCTGGAGTCATGCCATCCGTGACCTCCTCCGCCCCCTGGTCCTTCAGCTTGATGTCTAGATCATCCAAATCATCCAGGTCTGCACTCCAGTGAGCAGCTTCATCCGGCGGCAAGTCCTGTTGGCTGCAGTCCTCCTGGTAGACAGTGGTGAGACAGATCATTGTACGGCATGATCACTTTTACTGAAGCTCCAAACTCAAACACAGTCAGTCATTCTTACTTTGACCACCAGATAGCGAGGAGGGTCTCTGGCCATTCTGGTAAATTCATTAGCCAGCTCTTTGAATGTTGGACGTACATTCTCATCAATCATCCAACCTGGAAGTGAAGAACAATAGATTAACACTTTGCCACTAATGCACAATAAAGAGCATCTGAAACTAATACAAGACTGTAATTTTTACAACCATACTAATGGCTCTGTGGGACTGTACTTGGGCACAGCTTAGTTTCAGCAAAGTGCTTATGTTACCATGTTGACATGCTCACAACTCGGCTTTAACATGCTGATGCTAAGTAGTTTTGTTTTTACCATGTTTACCATTTTGGTTTACTAAACACAAAATACAGCTGAGGCTGATGGTAATGCTATTTATTTTGCAGCTATCTGGTCATGAACCCAACTATTTGACAAATTAAATAAATTATGTGATTATGACATCAGATGAACAGTTAAGAGATCACCAATATGCCCTTGGGGACATGAAATGCCAACACAAATTTCTTGGCAATCTATCCATTAGTTATATAAAATTGGTTTGGTTTAGTGAAGTTCAGGCTACACAACTTTAAAGTTGTCGGATCACTGTTAAGTTCACACCACACGACTTGCTGTCTTCTGATCGGGGTCTTACAATCGTCCGTTGCAAAAGTCCATACTACACGACTGACTGGCAACGGGGTGACGCAAAACACTACATGATCTTTCACCAGGAGAAACACCTGACTTGTATGTCTTGTCTCTAGAAAAAGGAGTGCGTCCTGGACCCACTGTTTGAGGTGCTCTTTGGTTGGGATGCATGTAGACATAGAAAAATCCAAGGCATGACGATAGTTTTCAACATATTTCACTTAAATCCATCTCTTGAGCCAGTACTAGCATGACTAAAAAGTCTATATTTATAACGTTAATGCCATTTTGTAGTCCAGACTAAATTTAGAAGTACAGAAGAGAGGCACTCACACTTGACCATGACCATGTATACATCAATGGTGCAAATTTGAGGCTGAGAGAGACGCTCGCCCTTTTCCAGCAGATCAGGAACTTCCTGTGGACGCATTGTTGTGTACGGCTCTACCCCATAGGACATCATCTCCCATATTGTCACACCTGAACAAGGGCGATGGATTTAGTGTGGCATGAAACAGCAGTACGGTTAAGCTCAAACCTCAAAAATGCTTAATATTTGCCAACCTAGGACTTGAAACTCACCATAACTCCAGACATCACTCTGGTGTGTGTATCTGCGAAACAAGATGCTCTCCAAGGCCATCCATTTGATTGGTGTCTAAAGATGTAAAAAGAAAATGTCTGATTGTTAACTTCAGTGAAGACAGCAGAAAAATAAGTAGACATTGAATGTTTCAAAACAAGAGCAAATTAAATGAATGAAATTTGATAATTTGTCGTATCCTTTCTGCCAGATCACGGACCTTGACCTCATTGTAAAAGTACTTCTTGTCATCAGGATGTAGGAGGTCTGCGATGCCGTAGTCTGAGATCTGGACCGTGTAGTTACTCTTCAGGAGCACATTTCTGGCGGCCAGGTTCCTGTGGACCATCCTGTTCTCTTCCAAGTAATACATACCCTGATGAGAGTGAGCAAGATTGTTTATAAGTGCTAGGGCTATTGATTGAATAGACCTACAATTTGATTAAAAAAACGTCTCACGCAAAAAAAAACATAGGTTTGTTCTTTACCTTTGCGATTTGAACACACCAGTTGAGAAGCCTCTGCGGGCTGAGGTTGTTCTTGCAGTTCTTGACGTGCTCAAGCAGGGAGCCCTGACTGCTGAGCTGGGTGACGAGCTGCAGGCTGGCCCCGGGGCAGATACCCAGGATCCTGACAACGTTAATGTGGTCCAAGCTTCCCATCACCATCATGTGCTGTCGTGAACATATCAGGTGACTTGTTAGTCATTTCATTTAGTGTCATCATTGAATATGGATTCTGAGAGCAGTTCTCCACACAAAGTCGATCGTTTAAATATCTAACTCGGGGTTTAGAGGTAGAGCTAGAGCCACTATAAAGGATTTCTAAGGGGAACCAAGAGTCAAAGCACAAAATGTCCACAGAAAGTTGTAAAATCGCCAAGATCCCTTTTGTCTACATGCGTGTTCTGTCCATTTCAAACAATCTTTATTTTGACAATAAATCATGAAATGTGCCAGTGTGGATGCAATGTCAACACATACATGGTATTTAGCTAGGTTGTAGAGAATCTACATGCATCTTCAAACCGTGGAGTATAACTTATCATACCGAGTAAACATGTTAACACTGGAGACGTGGAAAGGATCAAGCTGAAGGAGTAGTTTAATGAAATGTTCCTATGAATGGTTTGATACATTATGACATGTAAGATTAAACATTTCAGAGTCATCTTTCAAGCCTAAAGGCAGTGAGCATTTCATTCTCAGAATAAAGTCTATATTTGGTGGAGTTTTTTGGGTCATGTTTTCTTACACCAGTCAGCTCATAGAAGGTCTGCCGACCAGTGCGATCATGAATCGTCTTTATGGCCACAGGAAGCTTCACTGTATCACCTTCGGGAATCCAAATACCCTATGAAGCACAGAAAGCAGACATGCATAATTTGTTGAATACATATTACATGTGTAAAAAAGAAAGATTGGATAAGGAAAAGTGTTAATCACAAGTACCTTATGGACTGATCCAAACACTCCATTACCCAGCAGCTTGATCTTACGCAGCTCTGTGGGCTTCAGGGTCCGAGCATGGACTTTTGCTCCTTTCTCTCCAGGCTCCAAAGGTTCAAAACTCTGTTAGCAAGTAGAGCATTCATTAACAACCCTCAACGAGGTCTAATAAAATAATACAGCCCAATCTACAGACTCTGACCGACCTCTCCACTCTCCATGTATCTCCTGATAGCTCGCTTCCGACGAATGGCAATACCTCGGCGGTACAGGATCGTCAGCACAAAGATGGAGAACGAAACAAAGAGGAGGGCAATCACTCCCAGTACAATGGCAGTGGTCTCTTGTCTAGAGACAGAGATGAAAAGGAAGCACATATTATATCCAATTATCAGCACTTGAGACTGAATCGAAACTTATTTATAATATGTCAAAATGAGAGGAGAAATGTACCCAGAAATATAACGCGAAAACTCTCCACAGTCTCCAATTCCTGGACCGTAGCACCTGAATATAAAACACAAGAGGGGTCGGTTTAAAGAAGAAAAAACATGGCATGTGTGTCCATAAACACTGATGTCTCTTTATTCCTTACCCATTAGTGCAGTTTATGTGGCATGGCTCACAGCTGCCTTGCTTGTTGGGGTATTTGAAGATGACTCCCTCCCCTCCCATCACGCCCTCAGGACACGAGGAGACACAGTGTGGACCATCCTGCAAGCTGGCACAAGCAACACACTCATCTGCTCCCTGGAAAGAAGGAGGGAGAGTTCAGACAAATTGAAGCGGACAGACGGGCAAAGAGAGGAAAAAATGTTCACGATGCCTTTGTGGGGTATGTTCATGTCTAAGGTAAAGCCACTAGGTGGCAGCAGAACACCCAAAGGTATCACGACAGGATTCTTGTACTTGAAGAACTTGTTTGTTTTGTGCAAATTACAACTGTAAGCATAGCCCGCCTGGTAGTCTGGCATCAGTTATTCACTGAATTAGGAGAAACATACCTTGCCGGTGCAGGTCTGCTTCCCCTCCTGGACCTTACACTCGGGGTGACAGGGCATACACTCTCCCGATCGAGCAGCAAACTCTCGCCTCTCCCTGCATTCAGGGCAAAAAGTCACTTTCAGCAGACTGCAGATAACAATGACTTGGGACAGCTACACCAGAGTAAACATTACTCACTCAAGACAAACAGGGTGGAAACTCCTATTCCTATTATTAGTTATTTTATGAAAACTGACCCAGTTAGGAACGTGCAGTCTGGCACGCAGGTTCCTCGCCTGCTGTATTTCTTACAGGACACACACTGGTTTGGCCCGGGACCCCAGCAGCCATCAGAAGAGCAAAGGGGGTCGCACACTTGCCCGTCATTTACTACACACATAATGGACAAAAAATTACTGTGTCATCATCAACATTAATGCATAGAAAAAAGCGTGATATAGATGACCCAACCTCACTCACCACACTGATTTCTGGGTCGGTTCTCCTTGATTTCAATGAGCTTCTGGCGGCGCTGCGGGCGGGGGCTGCTTATGATGCGCGTCCAGTTGATCGTGTCAGGGTAGCAGAGCTTCTTGTTTGCTGTGATGTAGACGTCGCCATCATTTATTTTTCGTAGCGAGCGTAACCCCAGAGAGGTCAGAGAGGGGAGCCTCATCACCATAAGAGAGTAGCCCCTGAAATATAAAATATATGTTAAGGAAGAAATATAGCTGCCTATGTTGTGAGTACTTAATTATTTTAATTTCATTGGAAACTGAATTTCTAATTGTGAAATGGAGGCATTGCTGAATTTGTAGCATCAAGATATTTTATTTTGAGAACCATATTTCAGAATTATGAGGTTTGAAATCCTTTGAGATTTTGTGAAGGTAATTTCAAGAGTTGAAATGTCAAAAAAACATGATATTAAGCGTTTTTGTTAAACAGAAAACAGACATTTCCAACATTCACAAAACCATATTCAAGTTTCTCAGATTCAATTGGTCATTTACGTTAGGAAGCTTGATTTCTTATCCTTGTGTTTGCATATGAACCTCGGTGTCTGAATTTCACCAATCACATCTGGGCTTTTTTTTTAAAAACTGGATTTGAATTTAGTGGACACACACAATGTGAAATCATTAAAGAGTTGTGCCCACCACCGAATCACACAATCCCAGCAGTGAATAAGGTCTGTAAGACTAATGTAGAATAATAATACACAAACCAAGAAAATATGTTTTAAACAGAAATGTCATGATGAGGTGGAAAGAGGCGGGCGTGTGAATTATTTACCGTACCTTCGAGAGCTTACTCTAAATGGTGTAGAAATGACAGGGGGGAGAAGACACAAAAAGACAATCAGATTCATGCCAGTAAAGGTGTAGTCTGCTTTGTTCAAATATACAACGTGATAGCAACATTACTTAGTCGACGAGAGAGACAAAAACAATGTTAAAACATATAGAGTAAAACCAATGACTGCTCACTTGTAAAGTGATCTGCCTTGAATTGTTTGCAAGTTAGAGAAGACCGACAGGTCAGACATGTTTTCGGGCCACGACTGGATACAGAGGAAGTCTGAAAATGGAGACGATGTGTATCAGATGCCTTATCTAGATTGCAAAAACACCAATGTGACAAAAAAGCATCATTAGACCGACCGTTTAAAAACCTACACCTATATTCACCTGTAATCTCCCGCACTGTGTTGAATATCTTCAGTTTTTCTGGATCAAGGGCTGGTACGTGATTGTATTCGTCGCTTTTAACAGAAAAGACAAGACAAAATTAAAGGTCTGGTTGCAAAAAGTATCCATAAAGTACAGAAATGAAATGCGTACACTACATACAGTAAAGTCTCTTGTCTTACAAAGGCAAGAAAGAGTTTTGTTTACCCTTTGATCCCAGTCACCAGGAAGTGTAGACTGCCCAGAATCTTTGTGCAGTTTATGAAACTGTCGATATTGAGAGCATCCACAGTTTGTTTGGTTGGACTTCCTGTGCCATGACAAGCTGGGAGGAAGATGAAGAACAGGAGGGAGAGAAGTTTCAGAAAATGAAGTAAAGCAGTAAACAATGTGCACGTTTGTGAGAATCATCCAGCAGTGGAGGTACATTTCCTTCAAATACTGTAGCTAACAATTCTGAGGTACTTGTTTAGCTCAGGTTTTATGCTACTTGATTCCATTACACTTCAAATGAATATATTACATTTTTTCGCTCTGCTGCATTTATTTCACAGCTATAGTTACTCTGCTAATTAAGATTTTACAAATAAGAAACAGCGTCAATATAATAAATCTGTTACTTTTCAACTGTATGTAATGCAGTTAGAGCCGGCTCCATCTTTGCCAGCTACACATACACATAAATGCATCACAAATAATTAACCATACATGATCATATAACAAAAGTCTGCTCTGGAAAGATGTTAGCCCTCTAGGTTGTGTAATTAAAAAGAAAATACCTTTTGGACAGAGGCCTCCACAGGGCTCACAACTTTTCACCCCATTCTTCTCCACCTCCATTTTATCAGATGAACATTTGCTCACGCACGAGCTGCCCTCCACCACAAAGTTAGCTGTTGAAAAAAAGCAAACAGAAAATGTGTCAAATAAGTGACTTTAACAACATTGTCCAAAAATGTACACGGGCAGGTTGAGATTGGATGAGTTTTACGTAAAGGTTTGAATGATCGGCATATTGATCAAACTGTGAGTCGGCGTGAACATGAGGCATCAGGCCGCCTGTGTGGGGACTCACCAGGACACTGGGCCACACACATGGATTCATACTGGTACTTGGCATTGGGGTTGCGCTCCAGTTTGAATGTGTGCTTGTTGTAGATGAGGGTCTGAGGACATAAAGGCACGCAAGAGCCCGAATCGTTGAAGTTCCTGCACACCTGTTAAAAAAAAAAGGTCATATATATGAAACACAGCTTACAACTTTGTTCTGTGCATTTGTGTGATTGTGTCTACGATGGGCTGTTATTGTGACTTGTCATAGCAGCAAAAACAAAGGATTGTTAACAACAATTCTGTACTACTGAGGTTTTCAATAAGACATGACAGTGTGCAGCTAAAACCATCAACCATCCCTAATTTTATTAATTACACCTTTTTTTCACACCGTGACATGTCAACATGACTCCAGGCGTCTTGCCCGTAAAAAGGCTTATTGAAGCGGCAGACTCACAAAGCAGTCTGTATCCAGGGGTCCAGTGCAGCCTCCAGCACACTCGATGTGACAACACTCGCTGGGTCTTCTACCAAAACATCGTCGATTACACTGAGGGGCGCACACGGTCTTTGTCACTGAAGGAAAGTTGAGAGAGAGTTCATTTTTTAATCCGCAACAACATGGCTCCTAAACTTCTTCTTTTTTTAAACTGAGACACTCCCTTGGAATGATTTATTTAAATGACATAACGCTCATGTAAACTGTGACATCAGCATTAAGTAAAATAATACAGGCCTGCAGCAAAAGCACAGAAATCTGTAGTTTTAGGTAATGTTGCTGTGCATATCTGCAGATAAATATTGAACTAAAAATAAACTATGTATGAAACAATGAATCTGACTATTGTGTACTCGCAAAAATCATCTGCCAGAAAGCACGCTGTGTGTAATGATGCTGATGCATAACTGCATATTAAACTGTGCTATTTGTATGATGTTTTCAGTGTTAATTCCTTTGATTTTAATGTTTGGAAATGTAGTATGTAATGTATGTCAATATATGATGTGTATATGATAATGTGTTTACTGTGCACCCTCACCCTCTTCCTTTTGGTAATGAATGAAACTGACTTAGGAAATGAAGAGAATGAAGACACTCACAGATCTGGCACTTGTCATTTCCTGGACCCCAACATGACACGTCTCCACACGCTTGGTCACACGGCTCTGAAACATCAGGTCATTATCAGCAGATATACATTTTTATATTTCAAGAGAACCAAAGGAAAAGTCTGACATTAAATTACACGCTCACTTATTTATTTATTAATTCCACTCGAGCAGTCTAACTGAGGCTACTGCTCCGATTTCTTACACCGAAATTATTTGGGGAATGGAAATAATTACAGCGGCCACTAGCACTTCTGATTCACACACTTGACGGGTCTGTGAGTATTGTTTTAAGATGTGACCTGAACGTAAATGATAATCATGTGTGATTCCTTTGCACTCACTTTCAGGCCCGTTGTCGTTGATCACAATATGAGCTGTTCCATCCTTCACTATGTCCAGCCAGTTCACCTGCGGGGCGTAGCTCAGGTACTTATTCCGGATGATCTTGACTCCTCCCTCCAGTATCTCTGTGGGAGGCGCACATGTATGTAAATGGGAATGGACAATTGGCAAAGCAAGTGCAAACAGGCCTGTGACTCATACTATCACACGCCACCATTCGCTGTTCACTACAGCGCACACACACACTCAGTATAATGAGCTGCAGCTCGTGTTACAGTGGCGGTTGAGAGGCTGAGCTCATGAGACATTCCAGGGTCTTCACATCACAGTGAGTGCACACACCGCCGCTCTCTGACGACCGGTACTCCGAAGGTGTGGCTGCACTGTGTGGGTGTGGGAGCTCCAATCGTAACCGAGTGTTTCATCCAACCTGAGCTCTTATCTGCTCCACTCCAGCCTCCCACACTCTAAACACACGCAAAACGGAGTGACTTCTGGTGTACCTGTAAGGTGTGTCAGGCCCAGTTCTTGAAGGCCATACTGCCCGTCCTTCTGGTAGTTGACCATCACCGCCAAAGCGAACTGGTTGTCATACAGTGTGTTGCCTCTGATCACGCGCAGCTGGTCCAGAGGCAGGCGGCTTAAATCATTGACGGCAAACAGGATGTAGCCCGTCACCTCCCTGATAGACTGAGGCATTAAGAAAAAAATATGAGAAAAAGATCTTAAGTAAAATACAGCTGTTAATCAGAGAGAAATCACAACCTGGCAGTCGATGTGTTATTTACTCGTGTAGTTCGTCACCAAGACTGTAGTGCAGTGATTCAAGGGGGACTTAATTGAGGGGACATAAATGATCTGAGACAGATCCATCATACTCTGTGACAGTGATTGTTTTGGTTTGAACAATCTTGTCTAGACTAGTTACCCGGTCTCAGTGACATGTGCAGTGACACACAAACTGTTGCTCTTTGAAATGTGACTCAGGGTGTTCGAAGCTTCACCTGCAGGAAGGAGAAGTCTCTGGTGTGCTCCATCATGGTGATCTCAAGGTTGCCCATCACGATCTCACAGCCCGTGTACCTTTCCTTCATCTGGTTGTACTGATTCTCCATCATACTCACACTGTTCTGGGTGCCGTAACAAACTGGTAAAGTGAAGAATGGACAATTGTTAACCCTTGAGTGTCTTTAATGTCAACAGGTCTCATGATATACACATATATAAAGGATTGGATGGTCAATAAATCCCCATAAAAGACCAAACCCAATAATGACCTAACCCTTTCCCTTGTGTTGTCTCTGTATTTCATGCGTTTTGATTTTTCATGATACATTTTCGCGTGTGTATGTACAAATAACTCAATACAATAACTCAACAACGTATGGACCAATGTTCTTGGGAGGGAATCTCCAGATCAATACGTTTTGGGGTTGATTGGTCTAAGGTCAAGGTCAGAAAGAAAATTGGTGTGAAATACACGGTTTCCAAGATATCTCGAAAAAATAACATGGCAAGAGAGACAATCTACATCTTATATTGATCAGAAAATATTCCCCATCATATGACATCATATAATTTGTTAAATCATAAAGAAGCCACAGAGAATTCAGAAAATTATGTCATGCATAGTTAATTTTTTTTAAGGTATCTCTGCAAACTATAGACTACTATGGACAGAACATGCAGCTTAAATAGATTGAAAAATAATTCAGGATCATATGGTAGAAATTACCTCATCATGACGTCACAAGGAATTCAGAAAATTATCACATATAATGTATTAATGTGCTAACTTTGACCATGATCTACAGGTTATTTAGATAAACCACTCATTTGTCATCATATGGTATATATTACAGTACAATGACATCATTATGAAACGGCACCATTACTCTGTAAAAAAGTTGGCATTGCCTGATTGGGGTATAAACTGCGTGCATGCAGGGTATGCATCACCCCTCCGATGCATTTCATTTATTTTGAGTCTGTCCCACGGTCGCTGTGCTGCAGCTGTGCTGTATATACGGACGTGTCATCAAATGTGTATTACTGTAATTCACAGCCGAAAAGAGTCCAAGACAAAAACACAATTAGCTCCTGTCTGAGTAATGTTGGCGAAAAACTGCCCTTATCAAAGCACTAACAACAGTATACGCAGCATTTTGACCAATTTTAATAAATATACATCTTCATCAGGATGTGGTGGACCTGTTGCTGACAGCTGCAGAAAAATGTGAGAGCTTTGAAGTATCGAGGAAATGTTGGTATTTGCATTCGATTTGTGGGAAAAACATATTTTTTGACTGTTTTCCTTCATCAGTAGGTATATTAGTATTTGTTCAGTGATGTTCATGCAGTGGTGTAAGAAGGAAAAATAATACTACAGAAAATCGAATCAATTTAATCAATTATCAATGAGGCAACAGTGTAACTTTTTCTCAAGACTTTTTTGTGCCTTTTACTACAAGTGATCTACGTGCGGCATAATCAATGAGTGAACTGCAACAGTGTGAAACAGGCTGTGGATTGTGTACAGGACATGTCCCTCTCTGAGACAAACATACAAAGCTTTGTTTATGATCTGTGGGAGTTCAGCCATTTAGCGTCACTTGAGAGCTACTTTGCTATTCAAATGTCAGACAGGCGAGAGGCAGCAGAGAACTGAGGACAGAATCGTGAACTCAACGGTTGAGCTGAATGTCATCTAGAAATGAATACTTTGCACACACATACAAACAAACAAAAAAAATGTACTCTGTTCACGCTGGGGCATGCCCAATATGGACAAAAGTATGTGGCACATACTTTTGGCATGAAACATGAAATGAATAGTTTTCAGATGGCTTGCACAGAGCCTCGACCTCAACACCATCTAAACACCTTTGGGAAGAACCCGACTATGAGACAGATCATCAGCCGCTCTGCTCTGCTCACTTCAACCAGGCTCCAAAACTCACTATTATAGCAGTTCCTGTTTGCAATTTGTATGAACAACTAATGAATGTAGTGATTCTTGGATAAGTTCTAGAGCATAAGCTACTCTAGGGATATTTATTCAAAAATGGACATGAAGACAATGTTATACTCAGAGGGTTTAAGTCACACTGAATCTAAATGTATGTGAAGCATGTCTGTGTATTCAGTTATCATTAAGTTATCACTCCATTAAACAGTCCAATTTCTGACACTTATGCAGACTGCAGCTCCAAATGCTGACTGTGTAAAAATGTGACAAATAAAAAGACAAACTACAGTTTCTCAATGTCCTGTTGTCTTCAGAACACCTGTCACAGTAGCTTTGTCTCCTTCCACTGCCCCCAAATCCATCTGCATGGATACCAATTCGTAACGGTTTTTATTCTTTATTGATATTTGGACGAACTGACCCTTTAAAGCTGCTGTCGGTAGGATTTGCAAAAATAACTTTTTTTCATATTTGAAGAAACTGTCGCTTGATGCTGGTAGTTATATGTGAGACAGATCGTCTGTGACAGACTCTGGGTCACTCAGAGGCAGCCATAACTAAAAAAACGTCTTATAGTCTATCAATGTGGACAGTAGTCCGTGTTAGCTTCTTACCGGTGGGAACGTCACGGTTGCCATGGTAGCGTGCGCAGGCACGGCGGGCTGGGAGGAGCTGTGGAGGAGGAACCGAAGAGCAGCGGAGAGGCAGGGGGAGGGAGCAGGAGTCGTCGGGTTTTGAATTCTGAGACTATGTCCACACTTCTCTCAATCCTACCGACAGCAGCTCTAACCTTATAACTGTAAGCATAATAATGAACCAGTGGTTCTGAATATTAACTATCAAATAAAAAATAAATCCACAATATGCATGTTGTTGATTCAGCTGTAAAGGAATGTGTGTTAAATCTCACTAACACACAAGTGACACACAAATGAAGTATGCCTACTAATTATTAACCACACAGCACAGCACAGCGTCTGTGTGTGTGTGTGTGAGAAAGAGCGAAAGACGTGCAATGAGCATGTCCTTCATCTATAAAGTCCTGATAAGAGTAATTTGTGTTTTTGAGAACAACGGGTTCACAGACACTTTCTCTTAACCAACTATTATTAAAGGGTCACTTCACCAAAAACACAAAAATAAAGCATTACCCCCTGCAGCATGGTGCTGAATGGAATTTTGTTGACACTACTCAAGGCTTTCTCTGCAGAAATAATGTCTAACCAATAATAGCGTTGTCTGTGGATTATCAAGAATAACCAGGACTCAGGTTCTGGGAAGAAATCTCGCTGTTGATTTCAGGAAACTATTAATTTTCTTTTTTGTCGGGAAGGCCGCTGATTTTACCCATGATAAAGAACACGTTTAACGTCTTTCTTTCAGGTCCATCAACTTCATACAAGAGAAAACACTGGAGTACCCCTTGAGTGTAAGTGCATCAGGACCACCACCCAGGGGTCACAAGATGAACATGAGTGGTCATGGGATGATTGAGAGGTTAAAGGAAGGGAAACAAATTTATCCCGGACAAATGATATATATTTTTTTCCCCTTGGTGTTTTATTTTTTTCCCTACTTGGTCAACTTACCCCTTTAAAGCCTCTTTAAAAAATTGCTCTTGGGCTGAATCAGGCCAGTGTGGAAGGGTCCCTACTTAAACATCGTTTCTTTCACAAGGAACAAAGGTAAGGAACCATCTCCTTCGCATTATCTCGTCACCATCAAACAATTGCTTGCATGCTGTCAAACACTATTTCTTTACATTAGATTCCTCTGTTTGTTTCGTGTCAGGGTTCTGTAGTCATCACACTTTGTCCACAATTGGCTCTCAGAAACTTTTGCTCATTAAAATCCATTTACTGGAAAATGTCAATGATGTCAGTTTATGAGCTGCTCAAGGGTGAAGCTCTTTATCTACCCCACCTTAGTTAAATCCTTGGAGCAGCTCTGTGCTATCAGTGGACGACTTGAGCTGTTGACTCTACCCTGTTTGAATTGCCTGTTGTGAAATGGTCGTAAACAGCTTTGCACATACATTCGAGAATCCTCCACTCACAAGAGTACAGAGAGCATGAACACAGTAGACACACAATGCACTGCAAAAGAAGACAAACCGGTATGTACACATGCGGTACAGTATGTACTGCTGGTATGTCAGCCATACAGACAATGCACAATCTATAGCTGTGGAAGCCGAAAAGCTCGACTTTCTGAGTGGGTTTTCTCTGTCAAAGGAAAAATTTCAGTGATGGCAGATGGATGATGGAGTAAAAAGGAATGGGTTGGAGGGTTTAGAGTCAGCGCTCACACAAACACACACACGCACACACGCACACGCACACACACGCACACACAAGGACACAATGGCGCTTTTTTAAAAGAGTGCAAGAACAAGTGTCGCAGTGCATCAGATTGTGAGTCCAAGCCTCTGTCTGTCTGCACCAACACTTCACTGTCATTGTTACTCCTCACTCTTTACAAACCCTGCAGAGTGCCCGTCACTAATTATCGTACACTGTACAGTACATGAGGCCGCTGCAAAATGGTGTCATTGTCCTCGGCGCTAAAGTGTAACCTATCACATGACGAAAACATAACGCGGATCAGGTTCAGCAGTTATTTTCATTCGTCGGTTACCAAGGTTTCAATACTCGAAAAGGAAGAGAGGGAGAGTAAGAAAACAATAGAGGGAGGAGGAGATAAACAAGCTCAATAAAGCAGTTGAGACGATGACTGAAGTAAACAGAAACTTGGCACAGGATGGACAGAGATTACTGCATACCTCACAGGTGAGCACACGCACGCACACACGCACACACGCACACAAAGACAGACGCCTGAGCACATGATCTACTTCATATAATGGTGCATTGTGCATGCATAGCCAGTGGTTGTGTACAAATGACCTGGAAGATATTTTTCTGTTTACAATGTGTGAGACTTCTTCCTCAAACCTTACAGACGCAGAGTGTTGCTCAACGTCTTACGCTGGCAACAGCGACAGTGACAACATATTTGCTTTTTGACACATCAGTTATTTGCGTAAGTCCCACCTGTAAATGTACTGAATCCAATGACGGTACAAGCTATTGTGGTTTTCTTAAAGGATAATAAATCAAATGTGACTGTGGCGTGTTATACACTTACATCACTTCACAAATCAAACAACTGAGACATTGCACTTACATGTTCACTGTTTTTTCATGATAATGTTAAAGTAAGGACTTAACTTTTTTCCTGTTGGCACGACAACTGTATTTGAAAATGAAAGTTGGCAAGATCTATGTTTTCTATTAATGTGAACATGTTTTGTAATTTGTGTCCCTCTGGAAACAGGCCTGCGAAAACTTTTGTTTTACATTGAAATACACCATGGATGTCTCCACCACAAAACTCTAAAAACATGTATTACTCTATTGTGACTGGCCAGTTAACCTTGTGTATTACAACTGATACGTTCAAATCAAAGGTGGATGTACAGCAGGTCCAACTTTCAGCAAAACAACAGCAACCTCTTTCACAACTGCTGCACAACAACTGGCTAAATGACCATGACTGCGGAAGTTACAGCACTGAAGTTCCTTTCATTCAATTTGTAGTTTGATTGTTTTTCAATCTCACAGCCTTTGACCAATAAAAGCAAGCAACTCATTAACAATATAAACCATTTAATTAATGAAATAAACAGTACACAACGTTTTGGTATGTATTGTCATTGTGTGAGTTTGTTACATGTGTGAATCAATAAAGTCTCAACATCAAATTCCTCTGCACAATGTGATGAAATCTTTCTTTGTATTTTTGCTTTTGTTTTGTGTGTCTGTGTGCCTGTGTGTGTGTGTATGTGTGTGTGTGTGTGTGTGTGGGCTCGTGTTCATATAGTTTATCTCAGACTGAGTGCGACACTTGCAGCCATGTAACAGGGGACAAGAACATGAGGTCAAAGGTCATAGAGTTCCACTGAGATTCAAATCACAACAACACCTCTCTCTGCCACCAACACATCGCCACACCTGGTGGCGGAAAGTAACAAAGTACATCTACTACAGGAAAGTACTTGATCATTGTACTTGATTATTTCCACTTCTTCCCTCTAGTCTGCTGATTTGACATCTACAGTCACTGGTCACTATTAGAGTTGGACCACTGGTCAAGGAGCTAATTGACAATCAATAGGCAACATTTTCTCAGACTTTTCTTTGAATTATATCATAGCAAAATTAACACATTTGTGTTTTGGAGAATTAGCTAAAACATGTCTTGGCATATTCTTAGTTTTTTTTTTTACATTAAATGGCCAAATTATCAATTGATTGATGGGAAATTAATTGGGGGTAAGTCCATAATGACAATAATCCCTAGTTGCAGCCCTACAGTATGATCAGTTTGTCAAATGTTATACATTTCTACAGATTGAACTACCCAACACACAAGCAGTTAGAATTAGCTTCAACTTAATCGGTTCAACATTAAAATACTTCTCATACATTGACACATCACTAAGCTGATGAACATCAAATTATATGATGTAGCTATACATTAAGACTGGGAGGGGTCTGATCCTGTACTTTTACTTAATGTAGGACTTTACTTAAATAATAAATCATCCGCAGCTGACAATAGTGAGAAAACAGAGATTTCAACATGAAAGTTTTCCACTTCAAAGTGGTTTTGGGCTGGTTGTGGTCGTCAGTCAACAGGTGGTGAAAGGTTGGGCCACGCTGTCGCAAAACCTTGAAATAACTGAGACAAACACGGCAAAGCACACACACAGAGTCCTGGGATAAGTGCAGGTGACTCACGGCAAACGAGTTTTATGTGTGTGGAACAGGTTCTGGTGTGTGGGGGTTTGAGAGGTAGAACAGGTGTTTCCCTACATCAGTGTGTGTGTGCGTGTGTGTGTGTGTGTGTGTGTGATGGAGCCCACCTCCTGGCGTCTGAGCGCAGCAGCGTTGGAGAACACACACCAGCAGGACGCACAGCACCGCCTGCACCTTCCCCACGAGGGCACTCATCCTCATCCAAATGTCCAGGCGGGTGGCGTTTTAGACAAACATCCCGGTCACATAAATGAGAAGAAATGTGTCCTTTTATCGTCCAAAATCGTCCTCGGTCGTGTCAGTCCGATAGAGTCCATGAATCAATCCAGCTCTTCCCGTCTTTTTTGAAATCTGTTGCCTCCGTTCGACGTCCTCGAGTCGTCAAATGAGGAGGTGAAGGCGCACTCTAGTGAAAACCTGTTTGTGTTTTCTCTCTGACATTTAACTGAGCCGCAACTTTACAGGCCGCCCGCCCCGCTCCGTGTGAGGGAGTCACTACGGCGCAGTGATTGGAGCGCAGCGCTGAGCCAATGAGCGGCGGGAGCGTCTCATCCTCTCGCACTGATTTATCTGGGAGGGCCCAGCACTGTGCACTACACCCTCACTGGTTTCGAAACCTGGAAACCCAATGGCAACCTTGAACACACCTTTTTGAAAGAACAATATGAAGATAGTATTTTGCGATCAAAACAAGGATGAATGCATCCAGGGTGTTTGTTGCAGGAGTCACACCAGTGTTCTCTATCTTCCTAAAAACACCCCTTCCCCTAATCGTTTTGAAGTTTATTGATCAATAGCCGTGATTGACAAATGCTTTTAGGGACTCATGTTGAAAATATAAGTAAAAATCAATTTGTATAGTTGTTGTTTTTTCTTAAATAAATTCAGGAATTGAAATGTAAACCCGCTAAGAAAAGCTGAAGGAATATAAGTGACAATTCAGCTGAAACTGATGATCCAAAATACAATTTGATCTCACTTAATTTAAAGTTCTGGAAAAATTTGAAAAAAATTGAAAAGGAAAGCGAGCAATTCTACTGAGAAATACAAAACACAACACATCACCATACCTAGTGGTGACCAATAACTAAATACATCTACTACTACTACTACTACTACTACTTCTGCTGCTGCTGCTGCTGCTGTGTAAATGTTGATTAACTTGATGTTCTGAGTTTCTGGTTACTATTAGTGTTGAAACATTAGTCAGTGATCTGATAAACTGATAGAAAATCAATTGGTAACTTTGTATTAGAAATGCTGCTTTTCTTTGAATTGTTTCATATCAAAATTAAAATCTTTGTGTTGTGGACTATTGACCAGACAAACAAGTCATTTTCTTTTTCTGTTTAATGACATTTTAAAGGCCAAATCGACTATTGGTTGATTAATGGAACAACAACTGGGAGCCAAGTCCATAATGAAAAAAACACAAAACTAATGAAATATCTCTAGAACACGCATGTTCAAAAAGTACAATAAAAATATTCTAATGCAACATAAAAAATCAAAAGGAAACTCTGAAAGTTGCTGTTGTTCATTTTACATTGTATTGATAAACTGTATTTCCCAACTTGTCTGTTTTATGGTTCCTTCATTTGTATGTGAATTCATCTTTACAGTTAGAACAGTTGAGTCATTTCCTCTGCCCGCTCAAACCTTAACTCATAACTAACTTCAGTAAGGAATTCTTTTAAAAAAATGGTAACATCCCCTCCACTACTTAAACAAAATATTTAAACTGTCTCTCTTCTTACTTTTCATTTCTTAACTATTCCAATGAGCAATAAAACTTTGACCCCTCCACTCCTTGGTGCTGGTGCTGGAGATGTAAGATTGTTTTATTGCTGCGTGACTATACTGCTGTACTTAGGACTTATTTGTACATGAGTTCTGGTCAGACCATGTGTTATTAATTATTTCTTTCAATAAATCAATTCAAGCTGCACAGCAGGAAGTGTTCTGCTTGAACTGAGACTATCATCTGATTTGGTCAGAACATCTTATCTCTTTGCCATCTTGTTATTTAGTCACTCAAGCTTCATGCAAACATTGTCTGCCTGTAAGAGTGGGCAAGCCAGCTGAACTACTCTGAGGAAACTGGCTCTGCCTGCAGCTCCAGTCTGAACACACACACGCACACACACACTCTCTATCTGGACTGGTCTAATTGCAAAGAATTATTTTTCTGAGAGAAAAAAAAATGTCTGCATAGCTGCAAAGAGTCTGTGCGTATGTGTCAGAGTCAAATGAAAGGTAGAGTGGATGTTAAAAACTAACGGTTAATATTCCACCACTACCAGGAAGTCGTTCACATATTTAATAGCATTATGTAGTAATTCTCTCCTTTTCATCCTCACAGAAACAACCTGCTGAATAACAGACACATTTGAAGGGAAACATTAAAATATAGAAATATTTCACATTTTCATGTTACAGTATGTGATCTCTGCATGAACAACTTTATCCCAAAAGGTCTTTCACAGAGAAATAAATTTAAGGTATATGATCATATCTTCTGAATCCAGGATTTTTTTTTAAGGATTCTTCACCTTTGCTATTTCGAGCTAATTTCTTTAATTTTGAGTCATATCTTTGGGTTGTGGGTTATGATCTCACTCCGCCTTGGTGGAGGTCTGTGTTTTTCTGAGGGCTGTTGTTGAAACAATTCAAAATCAGGTTTAGAATTAATTCCCATTACAGATGGAAAGACTAAGTATCCAGACAAAAATAACTGTAAATTATTAATGTTTCATAAGCGGTTACAGAGGGTCAAGGGGCTCCCAGGCCACAAACAGAAAATTGTTTGGAATTTCAACATGTGGATTCAGCTGTTCACAGATAGATAGACTGTCCTCTTCTGGCTGAAGTTTGTTACAGCAAGATTTTCTGTGTCCTCTGTTGTCATCTGTCGCTCCTAAACACGAATATTAATTGCAAACATGTGAGTTTGAAGTCCATCAGTAACACTCACTCATACAGGTCATACAGAAAATGGGTTTATTTGTAATACAGCAGGATTTAGATTGTTGACTTACATCACATACAGATGTCCCCATGCATTCAGCATTGGGTCATTTAGTCTTTATCGTTTTCAAATGTACTTGGACAACTGTAACAGTACAGAATGAATCATAAGAGTTAATTGTTTTTTCTTTAATGTTCGCATTGATCCTCGTTGTTTCACAGAGACAGTCTACATCAAAGTGTCTACACCCCAAAACAAACCAAAGAGACCTACCATCAAACATGAATCAAGTAAACTTGCAAAACAAAAATACTATCCGACTTTGCCTAATCATCTTCGAACCGTGGTGCAAAACCTGCCTGTTGAGGGCACAGAATAATAAATCTGCAAATCATTCTTTACACCATAGATAAATATGTGACTCAGTCTGAACCAAACACAATCAAATTGAAGTCATTACTAAATATAAGGCCACAACACCCAAATGATAAAACTCACTATTTAACATATGATAGATGTTGAATATGAACAATGCAACTGATTGGTGGAGTGAATATACAGTATGTCGTACTGTCACCGGTGTGTGAGCAGCAGCACCCACATATGGCACACAGAAGTAGATTTATTGACAGAAATGGGTGGATTGTGCTGGTGTAGGGAGTGACGCAGTGACTCGTCGTCTGTTCAGCGGCGAGTCGTGGACGTACTGATGACTCTCGTAAAATATAACACCGACATATATTGATCTGCTTCCCCTGCTTTCTTTCACATAATTATGCTGACACGTCACAGAAATAGAGGAAAATGCATGTCAAATACATATCAGTACAGTCATTTATAGATTCATCAACAATATTCACATTCAGTAACACAGAGACATCAGAATCAACCCCCCCCCCCATATGCAAGTCGGAGACAAACACACACAAAGCCAGAGCAACCTGATGCAGTTTGAGTACACGCATGGCAAAGATGGCAGACAAGCAGCAACTGTGTGTTATGTTTATGTGCATGGCAACCTATATACTGCTTTCATATGAATAGGCCATAAAGCTGACTAAACTGTTTTAAGCACATCTTGACTAACTAAGCAGCAGAACGCGGCGGCAGAGTTGGTTTCTGCATCCTACTGTAAACGGCACCAGCACATGATCAGGGCAGTTTGAAGAAAACGACAAACAGCGTTGACGTCCATGCATTTCGGAGGATGAAAAAGTATGCCACAATGTCAGCAACAGCAACCTTTGCATGCAGGCCAGGCAGTCCAGAGTGTGCTGTGCATTTCGAAATATTTTAAAAGGGCGACTTCAACACTTTGGGATCTCACACAGGGCTTAGAAAGACGCCACAGATATCAAAAGATTTTTAAAAATGAGGCAGTAAGAGGACGTGTTGTTCATGATTAGTACTGTTTGAGCCACTTGCACAAACACATACAGTTCACATTGCATGCGCTTTATCCGCGTATCAGAGTGCCTCAGCATTGCTCGCAAAAATTAAAAAGGAAGAGCAATGTAAATTATGGTGACATGGATTCGACGGCTGTGATTGTTCTCAAACATCGGCTCTGCCAGGAGAAGGAAAACAAATCAGTGTGTGCAACTGACACAGACAGAACAAACCAACAAAAAGTAATATTTGATTCGTTGTCGACTCAGTGGAGTCACACGGGACTCGGTACAGCACCTAGAGACTAACATACAGTACACTGCACCTACGGACAAGAGGTGGACACAGGAAAAGCAAGTGTCTGCTGTGATTGCTTACAGTTAGTGTGAGTGTGAGTGCGTGTGTCAGTGTGCGTGAGTGGTAAAATACCGAGTGCTTGAGAATCTGTTTGCAGTAAGAGATGAAAACAATTAGAAACCTCAACAGACTGAAAGTGAAAGCGGAAGCGGAAAAACCTCCCCCGGACCATGAATCTTGCACTGCACCTACCAACCAAAACCCTTGTCCCTGACCAACAGCCCCGTTCTCGAAACAAATCAAAGAGGTGGATGGGTGTGGCTGCCAGCTGCTGGTTCCAGTTTTCTTCTTATTTCTTGTTCTTGAGTTGATTGGCCAGCCAATCAAGACCCTCATAAAGGCCGTCACCGCTGGTGGCGCAGGTGGCCTGGATGTACCAGTTGCGGTGACGCAGGGAGTGTAATCCCAGCTTGTCTGTGATCTCAGCAGCGTTCATGGCGTTTGGTAAGTCCTGTCAGAGAAGTGAGAGGTCAGTGAGGAGACAGTCCTTCCCTCAGTCTGTGGAAGGATCAGTGACGAGGCTTTGTGTGTGTGTGTGTGTGTGTGTGTGTGTGTGTGACCCTAAAGACAGCTGGTGGCTTGTATTATTGTGTGGGTTTGAGTCAGCATGTGTGCATTTACTGTGGAAATGTGCATGTACATATATGTTAAGTAACTTATTTGAGTATTCAATAGGCAGTTAATTGATCTGCACAGATCAAACATTAACCAGAAATGATCTGCTTCCAGCATGTGCAATGGGAAGATATGCTTTTTTTCCCTTATGTGTCATATGTGATATTAATGATCTATCTTTCAGCTTAAAGAAGAAGTTGCATTTTTTCTTACAACATAAAACAGGAAGTAGGTTTAGGGGGGTTGATCCTGAGTATGTGTGTATATATTGTGCAATGCAGAACAGTGATGATTTCTTGCCTGTTTGTTGGCAAACACAAGGAGGACTGCATCCCTCAGCTCGTCCTCAGCAAGCATCCTCATCAGCTCCTCCCGTGCTTCATTCACTCGCTCTCTGTCATTACTGTCCACCACAAAAATAAGACCTGAAACAGCGAGGAGAACACGCTGAACTCAATATTTTCAAAAGAAGACAAGTGTTACTCTGTTTAGGTTGGAATAATCCTCTGATTAGCTCTGAGTAGCTCTGCTCACCCTGCGTGTTTTGAAAATAGTGTCTCCAGAGGGGGCGGATCTTGTCTTGCCCACCCACATCCCACACAGTGAAGCTGATGTTCTTGTACTCCACTGTCTCCACGTTAAACCCTGGAAACAGGAGCAACATGTAAAACAAACACAGGGGTCTATCATTAGTGTGCGTGAAGTTATTTTGCTTTTCTGTGCACCTACCAATGGTTGGGATTGTGGTGACTATTTCCCCAAGCTTGAGCTTGTAGAGGATGGTTGTTTTCCCCGCAGCATCGAGCCCAACCATCAAGATCCTCATCTCCTTCTTTCCGATGAGGCTCTTCAGCAAATTCCCAAAAATGTTCCCCATGATTCAGATCCGTTTTTTAAACTTCAGAGTGAAGCTACAATCGTGACGCTTGATAACAGTCTCAGTTAATGAGCAGGGATCGATTACGAAGGAAGGCTGAAAGAGAGAAACAGAGCAAATTACCATTTAGGAATACTTGTAAGTGTGTTGCTACATTCCAGGGAAAACATCAAATGAATTAAACTGGTCTAAAAGATAATCACGCAGCAGGAAAGCTCACGCAAACCCCCTCTCACCTTTCTATACGAACACTGCACCGCCATAAAACCTCACCTCTACGTGCCGTCTCAAAGACAGGAGCAGGTGTAGCCTGGAATCATTGCACCAACATGCATCTCATTCACCCTCTCTGTTGTGATGACTCCAGGCTACAGCGCAATCTGTTCAGATCCTTGTTGCAGTTTCTTTTCTCTCTCTCTCTCTCTCTCCTTCAAATGTTAGCCTGCGACAACGCCAAGCCCCCAGAGCACAATGTAAAATGCCCTACATTACCAGGCCTTAGATTGAACACATTCAGTGACAATGGAAGACTATACATGTGCCCTGTAGTCCAGATGACGCTGAGCAGTACTTCTGTTAAAATGCTGTGTAGTGTCTAAATATTGTACTTCCAAGTCATGTCAAGTCAAATTCATCTGTGCAACATGATCACAAATCACAAACTGGCCTCACACGTGACGAACAATCTGCCCAACGTGCAACATCTTCTATCTTTACACCTTGGATCCAGACAAGGAAACAACCTTCAAGAGCTAAAGAAGAGCAACACGGGAGGCATCCTTCTTTTAGGATGGACACATGCTTTATACATGTGACATACATGTAGAAAGCAGGCCGCGATGGCAATAGTAAAATAATATAATATAGCATAATATGATAAAATATAAGATAAGATAAGATAATATAAGGTAAGACAAAATAAGATAATCCTCTTTTAGTCCAACAATGGGGAAATTTGCTGTCTTCCAGCAGCAGAAGTACAAATATTTACAAAAAGAAATATATACATTGTAAACCGAATACATACAATGTGAACAGTGTTGCACATCAACTTTTTGAAATTGAGTACTGCACATTAAAGTAAGATAAACATTAAAAAAATAAAAAAACAAATCAAATCCATTCAAAGAATGGGAACGTTTTAGATGAATAAAGTGCTAACATATTTATATATATATGGATCACAAAAGATATGGAGCATCTTTTAGGTGGTAGGGCCAGTGACTGGTCAACATTGTGGTAAATGTTGGAATATGTGTTAAATCATATTCTGAATGATTAGTGTTCAAGTGTAGAGAAATCACTGGTTCTGTCTATTTGTTTGTATCGATCTCAAACAACCACTGAGAGCACGCTGATGAAACGATCCGACTGAAACACACAACAGCAGCAGACGGAGCCAGTCGCAGCGGTGAGCCTCATCCCTGTCCATGGTGCTGAAGGAGGCCGGCACACTGTCACCGCCCGGACCCCGGCCCCTCGTCCCACTACACGTGACCCCTTCGAGACGGCGGTGTTACCGGGCGGCAGGGCCGCGACGTGCCCCGGTCTCAGCCCCGGGCGACTCCGGTGACTTTAGCCGGAGGCTGCTGCGGCAGGTAACGATGCCGCTAACCTGTCGTTATCGGCGGCCCCACACATTCCCTCCGGAAAGAGACGAACGCGTTTCATCTCCGCACTCAGTCTTTGTCTTTTCCTCATCAATGAATCTGTTGTAAACACATTCATCGCTCCGCAGCGGCCGTAACCGCTGAATCGATGAGACGTAACGGCAGCTAGCAGCGAGTATCCGCCCCGCACGTCCATCCTCAGCGGGCATCCTGCTGCGAGCGAGCCGCCCGCCGCTGCGGTCAGGCCGGACGACCCCGCGGCCACACGGCCAACGCGGGACACACATCGAACGCACTCATGTTTGAATGACCTGCGGGGACATGGGTGTATATTGTCGGGTGGACGGCGGGGACGGTGTCCTCACTTACCTTCGCTGAGGAGTCCTCTCACAGAACAGTCTCGCGAGATTTTCAGGGGGAGCAGTAAACGGGATCTCGCGAGAGTACGTGTCGAAGCAAACCAGATTTCTTGTTGACAGATTTATTTATTTCTTTAAAGGACGCTTGTACAAACAGGTTCTGTTAACCTTTGTTCTGTTGATTTTTTATGATTTTGTCTTTTAGAAAATACATACAATATGTTTAATATAACAAATAGTGAAATAAAACATATACAGAGTCCCTGAATGTAGAGGTCAGTGACTCTGGTCTCATTTCATATCCGTGTCAACCAATGGAAAACTCAAATATATCCCCTCAGATATAAACTCCCTGTACACCGAGGGTCCACCCCGGATTCAACTCATGGTGGTCCACCTGGTTGTAACTGTTGCGGTTGACAGGACCGTGTGGAGCAGACATTTTGAATTGGAAGGGTTTGAAACATTAACAATGGTTTTCTTCACCCCGCTGAGTCACGACAGCGTCACGGTGAGACAGCATGCACACCTATTATTTACACCTGTGATTCATTACAGTATGAACATGTCAGAGGACTGATCAGAATAAGTAAAAAAAAACCTTTGTACTGTGTTGGGCTTTTCTGTCCCCATTGGAGATACTTCTGTCTCAGTCAACAAAGGGCCACTGTACACTTCTTCACCCAGGGCAATTGGCCCTGTGGCAACATTGTTTTGGGACATTACAACTTTACAATATTATAAAGTCACTTTCAATATTGGAATTTATCTTTTCATTAGATTAACATTTATAAGTACATTTGCAGGATGGGCTTACAAAAACATTCTAATACAAGAATTTTTGAAGTTAAAGTTGATTGAGGGAGTTTTAACCTCTTGGGGTAAATAACCTCTTGACAAGCGTCCGTCACCACCACAACCCAGTCCCAGCATGATTGGCATCAGAGAAATCTTACATGTAGCACCTTTATGCTCTATGCCTGCCTGGAGGTCTGTCACCCCAGAACAGTTGCCAGTTTTGCCTAGTTGTTAATCCAGCCTCGCATACATCCAGTCTGCCTGCTATGTATGTGACATTGTCAGCCACAAAACTATATAGGTATGTGGACATTATTATTTACAATAAGTGCACTTTCATTACCTGTGTTTACAAAGTGAATGATAATATTAAAAGTATAAACAGGTCACTTAAAGGCCCCGAGGACAGGTTCTTAATGAGATCCAACAACAACATGAATAAAACTGCCAACAGTTTGAACAGTTTTGATGATTAATTTATGCATATGTATTCATGCATTGTTTTTGTCCTACCTGTCTTCAGCGGTTTGATGTAGCTGGTTTGGAAAGGTCACACGTTTTATGTGCACCAATCAGAGTTGAACAACTTTTGAATCCAAATTTAAGATTCAGTTGTTTCTTGTGTTGCACAAACACAGAGTTCTGATAAAGCACAGCAGCGATCGTGTTAAAAATAATAATGACATTTTGTTGTTGTTGTTGTTGTTTTTTAAATTGGAACTTTTTGTTGTCCATTAAGCCATTAACATTCACTGATATTGAAATGAACAGTGAGTGCCGCCTGCTCATCGACCACAGTCCGGACCAGTGGGTCAGAGGAGACCGGCATCGACGTGGCGTCATTGTCCCGGGGGCCCCAGCATGGGGCAGCGGCTGCACAACACCGCCCCCCAGCGGCCATGCACGGCCACCGCTTCCGCTCCCGTTGGCCTGATGCTGGCGGAATGTGTGAGGCGGGCTCTGTCGGGAGACCCAGGTATTGGGACAACGTCCACGGACTGCGGGTCCTTATCGCTACAGTATTATAACACATCAGCATTACCTGCTGCTGAGCCATTTTGGACAGAGGGGTCGACGGGCAGACTGCGAGGCTCGGCTTCTCTCCCCCTCTCTCTTTCTCTGAAGAAGAAGAAGAAGAAGAAGAAGAAGAAGAAGAACCGTACACGGAAGTTGTTGTTATGGCACCTCTTAGCCAGAAGTTCACAATGAAGACCAGCGTTTTTCTGCTGCTGCTCGCAGCTTCGTTCACCCGTGGACTCGCACAGGGAGACGACGGCGCGGTCGAGGAGCTCCAGGTGGAGACCCTGGTGAGTGGGACACATGCACGACGCTGTCAACACAACAACATCCTCTGCCAAACCATTGCATCGGTGTGATCAGCCTCTCTTCTGACCCTGTAGGTGAAACCCCAAACTTGCCCTGTACTTTCCACAATGGGAGACACGCTGCACATCCACTACACGGTGAGAAGACGAACACGCTGCAACTTACTCAGCGTCAACCACACATTCGACAAAGACGAGAGGAGACGTGAAGGAGCCCGCTGATGGCTAATGCAGTTGTTGTCAATGTGGCACCGTCTGCGTGGACCTGTGTTTGTGCGTTCACACTCTGACGATGAATGTGGATCACGGGCAGGCTCTGGTCGAACACGGCACAGATTGAGGTTTTGGTGTGAGTGGTTCATTTGGTTCAATGTGTTAGCTCAATCATCGCCTCTGCTTCTACTGTGGAGAGATGGGGCGGCGCAACACGTCAGCAGTAACTGCTTTGTGCCTGTGCGTGTGCGTGAGTGTGAGTGTGCAGCTCCACAGCTCCCTCATCCATGGATTGTCACTGCAACCACCGCTTTTCCTCACACATGATCTTAGGGAATTTAAAAACACGGTATTTGTTCATGATGTGGATTTCAGCTGGAAGGCTCAGCAACCAAAATGTGTAGTGACAAGCCTTTTGCTCATTTTGCTCCATGCAATTACAACACACAATATTTGCCTATAGTGCATTGCACTTACAGTGGAGCCACAGAGCTAATCATCTGATTTACTCCTCAAAACGTCTTTAATAAACACGCAAACTTTGTTTCACGAAACCAATTCCTTAAAGATCTGGTTGAAAAGTATCCTTTCTAGTCCACCATAAAAACACATTTAAACATACAATATAATGTTTTAATATTTTGCACGTGTTTCTCAAAAAAGAGCAAGGGCATACAGATGGGTATTTCTGGTATTCCAAGATATCTGGAGAGGAAATACTGTTCCAGATTGATGGATAATTCATCAAGATCTAGGCTAATAGTGCATCTACATATATAATTCAAATTTCATTGTATTCATATATTCCCCTTAAGTTTTCCGCCGAATTAGAATACACACAAATGTTTTTTTACATTATTAAAAGAGTGTGAACACAAAATTGGAAACATACTGAGCCATATGTATGTTGGAGTGTTTCTCATTTAGCTCATCATCTCATGCCTCTCCTTGTATGTTTTCTATGTCCAGGGAAAACTGATGGATGGAAAGGTGATCGACTCATCTCTGTCCCGGGACCCTCTGGTTGTTGAGCTGGGGAAGAGGACAGTTATTGCTGGTAAATAAACAAATAATAGTTTTGTCTAGGTTTGTGTTGCCCAGTCTTTGACTGATTTGGTGACATTCAAAATTCTGCCTGTTGTGAGGGAGGGCAATGTGCTGCCTCTGCTGATTTGACTCTGTGTGTGTGATTTTCTTATCAGGTCTGGAACAAAGCTTGGTTGGTGTGTGTGAAGGGTAAGAAAAAAAAAAAAGATCCATCGGGAACAGAAAGCTGAACGGGAGCTTCAGTCCAAAAAATACCAAAGGGAATGTTTTTGTGATAGAATCTGAAAAAACATAACACAGAAGTCGCTTCCCACGTAACTGTGTTTTGTGTTGGTTGTTCTTTCATTCAGGCAAAAAATCAAAGCCTCCATTCCCTCTCACCTTGCATATGGAAAAAAAGGTTACCCTCCAACTATCCCAGGTGATAAGCACTTATTCATTTGTAAATGTGGTCACAAATATAAAGTGGAATTTTCTAAATAATTTCCTAAAACAGCTGGGCATTGTAACTTTTAGTACATGTTAGTTAAACAGGAGAAAGGAATGTATTTGTGACTTTTTTGATGTTGTTTTTTAAAAATGTAACCTTGATCTGTCCAAGGTGATGCTGCTCTTGAGTTCGAGGTGGAGGTGATTTCTCTAACACAGCAGACGGCGTGGCAGAAAATGGTCAACGACGTGTTCCCTCTCATGTGTTTGGCCCTCGTGCCCACTCTACTTGGCTTGGTGGGACTCTACCTCTACAAAAAGGCCAACGCCCAGAAGCCCGGCAAGAAGAAGGCGAAGGATAAGAAGATTAAGAAGAAATAAGGACAAGGCACAGAACTATTTAATAAATTTTTTAAATTGTATTAATCGCTCTTTGTGTTTATTCAGTATTAATACATGCTTTTAAGGGCTATTGAGTCTTTTCAAAACACAAGTTATCTTGTAAGGTCAGTGTTTACAGTATGTGTTAAGCTATTAACAGCTTCATTACCGCTGACATTTATCAGCACTAACTGAGAAACTGCAAATTCATGAAGGTTTAGAGCATGAAGCCGATGGTTCCTGTGTCCTATTGTGTTAAACCGGAAGGAGCAGCTGCCACAATCCCAATAAATATATTAACTTCCTCACTAAAAGCAGAGAGATTAGACTTAACCATTAACAAAGGAATTTTCAAAAATGGTTAAATTGCACATTACAGGTCTACACATTTTTAAGTGTCTCTGCTCCTTTAGATGGTTGCTCTATGTCAAAAATGTTTTCATCAGTAAAGAATTTTTCCAGAGACGTGATAAAAAAAAATGAAAAGATGTTTCTTGCAGCAACGGGACATTATGTCAAAGTGTCTACAAGTGGCTTTACATGAGCCTCATGTGTTTTTCTTTTAAGAATTTTGTATGAGAATCTGCTGAACAGTATTTTTTGCAAAGGCCTGCCCATTTATGACCAGTCAAAGGACAGAAAAATTCAGAAAGAGAGCCAGCAGCGAATATAGACTGATGTAGGAACTGACTAGTTACTAAAAAGGTAAATTGTTACAAGTCTTTGGTGGTGTTGGTCACATCATCAGGGGGATTTAACTAAATAAGGTCTGCCATCAATCCAACTTTTGCCAGCCAAGTATTTCTAGTACAATTGGAATGATATACAATTCATATAATTGAATGATAATACTGACATTATGTAAATAAATATTTTTTACATCTCGTGGCCAATAAAACCAACAGTACATAGATACATAGATGTCACATTTAAATCACATATTAACACTTGAAGTTACCCATTTTATTTTTAAAGATTAATAAAATAACTGAAGAACATAGGTGTGCTTGTTTCATCACACGGCGTTGCTCCACGCCGCCGCCCCCGATCTGCACATTTGCAGTATAAAATAACTCCGCTCGCTCCGATGACGCCTGGTTAAGATCCCATGCACACTGATATCCCTCCGCGAATAAAAGTTTGTTAATGCTATTTTGCAGATAAAATCGTCTAATTGTTTTTTTTTATTGCAAATGAAAACCAAACATGCACTCTCGTTGATAGTAAAAATAAAACAAGATTTTAATTTGCTTGTCTTTTTGAAATAAATATTTAGAGGGCGGAGCGCGCTGCACTACTTGTCGCGGTGCAACCTCTTCCGGTCCTCTTTCCAGCTTCCCGTGCAACATGGTGAGTGTGTTTCAGTGCGGCCGTTGGGCAAAAACCGAACAAATTGACCTTTTATCCGAAAAGTCACACGATATCGTGTCTTCTTGGCAACTATAAACACACAGACAGTCCGCCCGAGGAGAACCGACGGTTGGATGTTTGTCTGAGTGATTATAAAAAGAGTCTGGGCCTAGTGCTAGCTGTTAGCATGCTAGCCGCTGCGTGCATGTGTTCCTGTGAACGAGTAATGGATGATGCCGCTGCCACAGCGCGGTCGAACATGAGGGGATGTGGCTGAAAATACATCTTCCACGCTGCGATCGTGTTTTTCAGTAGTAACTTTACAACACCCATGAATTCACCGACTGGTTACCGTCGTTTCGATACGTCGTTGTCGACCCATGCTCACCGCCGAGTTCACGTCGCGAGGGTGAACAGGCTGCTGGGCAACATGTCATTGTCTGTAAACGGTGAGAGTGGGTAAATGGAAATGTACAGAACTTAATTGTTAAGAGCGAACTGGTTATTTAACCATATAACTTGAAACTCGGTGAAATTAATTCGGTCTGCACCACGGAAGTGTTTTGTTCCGCGGGCAGGATTAATCACAGTTGCTGTTTTTGTGGGACAATTTTTTACAGCTTCAAGATTTAGTCCAAGCTAATACTTATTCTAGCTCAGTCATTAAAGTAAAAACTAAATTTGCAGAAGTGTCCGTAAACAGCAGATAGTGACAAACCAAGACCTTTGAAGAGTAGACGACATCTTTCACCATTTCCTCACATCGATGGACGAATCCAACTAATGGAAAACATTGATATTAAAAAATTATAAACTATTTGCAGCCCTGCTTGTGTTAATATGTATTATTAGTTGATTATATTCTGCGATGTATGGGAACCATGTTTTAATGGCTTAATTTTAAGGACATGTTTTACTATCAAATTTTGCACAGGCACAATCGGCCATATAATAACGTTTAAACTTCGGTGCTTGATCATTTTTCGGAAGTCATATTTATCACCCACTCTTAATTGTTCTGCCGTAATGTAGCTTGTGCTAACTGTGTCCTGTTCTACAGACTAAGAAGAGGAGGAATAACGGTCGTGCCAAGAAGGGCCGTGGGCACGTGCAGCCCATCCGCTGCACCAACTGTGCCCGCTGTGTCCCCAAGGACAAGGCCATCAAGAAGTTTGTCATCAGGAACATCGTGGAGGCGGCCGCCGTGAGAGACATCTCAGAGGCTAGCGTCTTTGACTGTGAGTTTATTATTTTTGTTCATTCATTTCATACATGAAAAGCTGTCTTAGTGTGTGTGTGGTGTTCTAACCTGGCCTCATCTGTCCACTCTCCAGCCTATGTTCTGCCCAAGCTCTATGTGAAGCTGCACTACTGTGTCAGCTGTGCCATCCACAGTAAGGTGGTGAGGAACCGCTCCTGTGAGGCCAGGAAAGACCGTACACCGCCACCCAGGTTCAGGCCCGCTGTGAGTACAATCCTCCATGGTTACCGACACACACATTTATTGAAGCCACTCAGTCTTACTGTCCTGTGGATAGTGGAATTCATAATAGCAGGGAAAGAACCATTGAAACTTATTTTTATTTAGGTTCAGATCACTTTAAACAATAGTTCCATATGTAAATGCAATATGTACCAGGGCTGACGAACCCAACTTCATAGTAATCAATTTGATGAGTCACTTTTGTTTGAAAGGTAAAAATAATCGCAATGAAGTCGAATGAATCTAAAACTGTCTTGTTTTCTGTTTCACAGGCTGGTGCACCAAGAGCTCCTCCCAAGCCCATGTAAAGGCAGATTTTGAAGATGCTGTTCATCTGAAAAATAAATTGAAAAATCTTTACAAAAATCCTGAAAGTGTGAAGCTCATTATTCGTAACTGACCACGTGTTGTGTAGTTTGTAGGAAAGAGGCCTGTCAAGTATTTTATTTGGAATAGACTCTTACAGTACAAAACTTACAGTAGTTTAAAGTTTAAGATCAAATGCATAATTACATTATGATACATTTGGAAAGGCTGCAGTTACTAAAAGCAATATCAGACCATTACAGGAGGGGAATGTTAAAGAGTAAGACTGAAGGGAGCAAATAGTGCAACAAGGAAAACATTTAAACACAATTACCACAAAACTAGCATTAGTCTCTTTAGTACAGTCTTGAATTGGAGCAGTTTATTTGGTTTTCCACCGAGACGGGGGTTTTCGTGGTGAAGGTTGAGGAGCAAACAGCATTGGTACCACATGCATCAGGTTTAGAAGCACATTAGCACAGTTCTGCCCAGTGTAGCACACAAATACATCAAAGAAGTCCAGACTCACAACTTTGTGAAGGGAACGAGGGCAGTTGGGTAATTAATTTGAACCATCTTTGCGGAACTTAAAAACCATTTACAGGAGATTAGCATAGTCAAGCTTTTCTTTTAATTTGCCATTTTTCTTCTGCATTTGTCACAGTCCAACATAATGGCTCAGGTGTTCAGGGAGCTGTACATTTTTTTTTTTCTCTTAAAGTTGGCTCCTCATCTTTGGCTCCTAGCTGCCAGCATCACCAAAGTTATTCTGGAGGATCTGGTTGTAAAAATGAAAAAAAGGTTCTGGCTAGGGTTTTAGGTGTATTCTACACATGGTGTATAAAAATTTCAAAGAGCCAAAATACTGTGCAGTACTTGCACTGTGGAATTAACAAAGTCAAATTTGCACTTGCATGCTTCAACTGAGCATTTTAAACTATACAATAAAAACAATACCTCAGGCCAAAGGCACAATAGCCAAAATTTACTACATACAATACACCAACTTGAGAACAATCACTATTACATTTTCTTTCTTTCGAGACAAGTTGTTTCCTGAATCAGAATTCACCATCTCCTCAAAGTATTGGAAAACCCAGTTTGTTTTTTATCAATAAGGGTTTAAGATTAGAGTTCAGAATTTCAGCTTTTAATTCCTGGTATTTACATTTAGATGTTAAACACCTTTTGTTTGGATCCACCCATTTTTCAAGTGAGTATAAATTTGATTCTCGTAAACATGTGACGAGGTGCTTTTTCTGTGCAGAGAAGTTGCCTTTTAGACTGATTGTTCAAACATTAAATGGCCATGGGTTTCACCTGTGAAGACATTTGTTGTTAAAAGGGATTCACCAACACGATGGCTGACCAGAGAGCTGTCAGTGGAAGAAAAGCAAGCCAATCTGAAGCTGAGATGCTTTTGTTCACCTAAAATCTGGGCGGTCTGACACAAAAAGGTTCTACTGTATGTTGTTTACATGTTGAACCACTTGGAAATACCAAGAAATAAAAGCTGAAATTCTGAACTCTTTTCATATTCACTCATTTTGATCTTAAAAACAAACTTCTTCAGAGAACAACAAAGACAAAAGGAATCGGATACTTCTTCAGGGGACTTCACATAGTAAAGCAGGGTGTAAGATGTATGTGATCAGTCAAAGCATGTTTGCCCATGTAAACTATGTAACAATTGCAGCAATTTGCATTGATAACTTTGGTGTCAGATCACTTACATTTATGTCACAATAAATCCAGGTTGCAGAAAAGCACAATTCAATATTCTGTGATGTTCAATTGACCTAACAGTCTGTATTCATATATTAAGGCAAGATACTCTGATTTTTAATGAAACTAACTTTGGGCAAAAGCATTTTCACCACCTATTTAGGATTCTGTGATAAAATACCTTGTGAAAAAAATCCACATTGTGCCAACAAGTGACTTTAACATCTACATTGTTTTTCTTACAGAGCAATGAAAATGTTTTTTTTACCTTGTAGCTTCTTCTTAACAAGCCAGTTCATTTAAGTTTTCATTCTGCCACTGTAATAGGGAAAAGTGCAATGTAGAACCACATAAATTATGAGAAAATTATTTTTTTATTCCTCTCCTCAATAAAAAAAACTATTTGGGAGTTTCTGTACATTTACACCACTACTTAAAAATAGGAAAATCCATAAACTTTTCAACCCATTACATGACAGAACCAACCAGTTAGAGCCGAAAGGTGCGGTGGTTTCTGTTTAGCCTGCAAAAGATTCATTGAAACTGAAAAGACTTTTATGAAGTATCAGTTTATATAACTATTAGGGGGACATTTATTTCAATAAGCCATTTTCTGTGCCACATTAAACTTAATGCGATCAAGTCAGCTGATGGTTTTGACAATTGCCAGCATTTTTTTAAGCCTTTTTGAATGAGGTTATTCATAATGAAGCATATGGAGATCGGTCTCCTCTACAAATGTCCTATTCATCAACACAAACTGGTATTAATTTTTTCGTCTAATTCTGTAATGTAGACTTAACAACTTGGCCTGCTGGGCAGTACAATGTTTTGTGCTTTAAGTGAGAAAAGTGAAATATCAATGAGAAGCAGCTGAAACAACTATGTCTGTTGTTTTAACATGTAAACAGCCAGAACCACGAGCCGACTGACACATTTCTCTTGACGTACTTTTTTCATTTCTGAACAATTTTACCAAGACAGGACAACTTCTTGACCAGTGCCCTGGTAACTCTGTAGACTGAAATGTGTTCACAAACAAACCTTTTTCTATTAAACCTGTGAGGTTGGTAGTGCACTGCTTCAGTGCACCCATTCATGTCATAGCAGCATGTGCCAAATGTCATGTACATTTAGTCTTTGATAAATTAGCAGAATTTTTTCTTTGCAGACACTAATAAAGATCAATCCCTGCCATCATCCATAGACTTTACAGTGTCTATGAATGCTTAAATAATTTTGTAACTCATTATCTCTAACATCACCCACAATAATTGTATTATATATAAGACTTGGTAGCTCGCGTTTTTCAGTCTGGTCGAGGTGGGATCAGGGTGACGAAAGGCACAATACAATGAGATAGCAACAACAACAAGGTCATGTTTAAATGTCAAATTAAATGATAAGTATTGGTTTGCAGTTTAATGGTTTGATGAAAGGGACAATTTGGGGGATGTGTAAAGACCCTATAACCTCTTTTGAGTATTCTCCAAAATTGTGGCAGTGATACTTTCCTTTCCTAGAGAGAAAAACAGTCCAACAGTTTTTCTTCAAATTTGAGAGAAATGTGCAGGTCATTAATATATTCTACAAAATATTTTAATATAATCATAGTATTCTGGCAGGTATCAGTGCAACAAAAGCAGTCATAGAAAAGAAGAAAAAATATTTCACACCACCCCAGTCAGCATCCACACAAATAAAGGCCTTCATTTTTCCACTTACTTGTTCAATTGACGTCCATAAACACGGGTCTCTCTCGTCCTCACACACACACACACACACACGCGCACACGTACACACCTGTCAATCCAAAACTCCCATCAAAAACAAAAGTGCATTTCTAAATCATGGACAACTCCTCCAACACACCCATTCAGCTTGGACCTGGTTTTTGAGTTTGGTCTGCACCTGACTTTGCATTTCAAAAAGCGATCCATTGTACATTATCAACCCCAAATTGAAAAACAACTTTGCAGCACATAATGTTTGTTGGGGAATCATTTAAATGAAAATGCTTGTAAAACAAGGTGTTCAAAACTCTACAGATTCAATTGTATGCAAGCCTACTAACTTCACACTCGTTTTAAATGGTTTTTCTGTTAAAGTGCTCAAGAGGGTAAAGTTTTCATGTTATGGACAAAAGTCTGATTTGTCGACTAGAATCTGTGGATCAGGTTTGGAGTTTGGTTTGGAGCAAGGCACATCTGGGGATGTAAAAGTGCGTCAGCTCTACTTTGAATACATTTACTTAAAAGTGCATTTTAAATGGATTTGTTGTGCAACAAAAATAATAAGGATCACTATCATAATTTAGAAACATGCAGATGACGTTTCTATTACTGCTGGTACATACTTACTGTACCAGTGCCTCTTCATATCATCAGTGCCCCTTGAGCTCGTGTGCAGACCAAACCCAGCCAGGTCCTTGTCTCAGTGTAAAAATATCTCTACGTGAAGCATGTTGTTCACCCTTTATCCTCAGTCAAGGAGGTGCTCTCCACGGACGATGTGAGAAGAAAATTCATAGCGGTCCTGGCTACGGTGGCCACAGATGTTACACTCAAAAGGCTGGCGAAAACCGTGGCAACCCATGTGGATGGTAAACATGACATGGTCCAGGAAAAGCACACGGCAGTGCTCGCAACGAAAAGAGCGCACAGCCCGCCCTTCCCCGTCTACAACCCGAAATGCCTCCCTGGAAGTGGAGGAGGGCGCCGTAGGTGAGCTGGGAGTTGCAGCTAGGGCAGTAGGTGGTGGGGCAGAGTTGCCTCCATCCTCTCTTTCCACCTCACTTTCTTTGGCGTGGCTGGGGCTATGTCTGTCTCGACTCCTGTGGTGTGCAATGGGGGGAGGCACTGGGTTATGGTTGTTCGAGTAGAGGAGATGATGGCCATTGTTACTGTGCAGGGTTTGAGTCAGAGCAGTACTGATGCATGGCTCATCTGCCATACTCTCTGTGTCTGTAGAGTCCTGGCAACCATTGCTAGGTGAGGGCGCATGACTACGACCAACGGGCAGGTCTTCATGACCCTCTGCTGCCTCCCTTCCCCCTACACCAGCTCCCAGCCCAGTTCCTGTCCCTGTACAATCCAGCCTCGGACCAAGTGCAACGGTGGTGCGAGAGGAACTGTGGATCCCCCTGAGTTCTTGCAGACATGAGGGATGAGTGGTGGGAAGGTGAAGAGGCCTCAGGGTCTCCGATACCCCTCCTCCATGACCTGCAATGCCTGTGTATTCTCCTCCCAAACTAGTAAAGTGCGGAGCTTCAAGGTCTCCTGTTTGCATCGCCCCATCTTTATCCAAACCAGCACGGAGCTCATAAGGTGCATCTCCAAGGTTGAGTCGTATGTGCTTCTGTCCTGTAATTGACAGAAACAATCTCACGTCATTGTAAAATGGAATTCTGATGAAGATGTCACAGCGGCTAAGAGATTCATATTTGGAGAGCTTGTCCAGATAAATGTCTGCCAGGTTTTTTTGGAATAATTCTGAAAATCCTAATCCTAATTAGTAGTAGTAGTATTTGTCTTTAACAACTTAATTTTAGTTTTTTGTCAGTTAAATGACAGGCGTCTAGTCCTGCAGCTAAAGATGGATCAGACCGTATTAAACCAAATGAAAAATGGTAGTAAGCTGTGACAAATCGTGCATCTTGGATAAAACAAATGTGTATAAAATCCTGAAAGCTGGTGGTTGAATCTTTAGGATAAAAAGATCTGTCCTGGTGCGTGTGGTATTCAATTCAAACACTTGATGCTGCTTCTACGTTTCCTGATTCTATCCACACTGAGACCAAATGCTCACCTACAAATTTTTGTGGTGTGGATCTCTTGCGTTTGGTGATGCTGTTTGCAAGCCGATCAATAAATGCCATCTTGTCTGCAGAGGGTTGCAGGAGAGAGCCTGGTATAAACTCTAGCTCTCTCATCTCCTCTCCTGCACAAAGTACAAACAAACTGTAATGTTATTTTTTGGGTTCTCTTGTTACACAGACAGCATTCATCCCAAACACTGAAGATATATGCTGGTTTTCATTAGTATCTAAACCACTTTTTGGATAAACAGTAAAGGTGACATTAAGTGGGGGATTATCCGGTTAAGGAGGTAGATAACATCTCTGCATTAGATGCTACAACGGATACAGATGTTTGCAACACTATACTGTGATTTAGATTCCTGTCTTACCTTAGAAAATGTGGTTTACCTCTGATATGTAACATCTACGCATTTCATAAAACACATACCTGGATTCTGTGCACTGGATAGCTGCTTTGACTCCAGACTCTGTAAGTAGCTGTGGCAACGCTCACGATGCTCCTCCAGGGTGCTCTGCTGTTTGTAACTACGGCCACAGTAACTGCACTTATACGGCTTCCCTACAGTTGGAGATGACACTGGGGACACAGTGAGAATATAGAATCATTACTGTCCAAACCTATTAAAAGAAACAATTTTCAGTCATCATCAAGATTGAATCTGTCCTACCTGCATGAGTGCGAAGGTGGCCGGTCAATGCATCTCGTCTTCGACAGGCATAGCTGCAGAAGGGACACTTAAAGGGCTTCTCCCCTGAGTGCAGCTTGATGTGTCGGAGTAGGTTACCCTTTTGAGTGAAGGAGGCCCCACACTGATTGCACTGGAATGGCCGCTCACCTGGGGATAGGTTATATCTGTCAACTCAAATACTTTACCTACATATAGAGTGTGTCGCACATTGTTTTACACTTAGATCCATCTGTTAAATTACAATTATCAGTGCAGCAAATCACAACAAAAAAATCCAAAAGAAATCCAATTAAATGCCAAAATCTAAGATTTTTTAAAATATCTGACCATTTTTACTGAACAAAAATAAATGTTTTCTCACAGAAAACATTTTCCAGTCACCTGTATGGCTGCGCTTGTGTACCATGAGAACATTAGGCCCGATGCAGATCATTCCACAGATATCACACTTGAGCTTTCCATTTGGCAGCCGGGTGGCTCCAGCTGGCATGGTTTCTGGATTGGTGAGCTCCCTGTAGCCTCCGGCAGCCTCAGATCCCTGCTCTGACCCTCCCTCTTCTACACGCTCCCCTCTTTCATCTTCCGTACTGCGACCTGGGTCTTCATCGCTGTACAACTCCACTTTAATGGAGTTGGCTAGAGGTGCCAGAGCAAAAATAAAGACTATCTTTAATAAGACTGTTAACTAGCGTGTTACCAGACTTAAAAAATAGTGAGCATAGGTGTACAGATCAATACTTATGTGATTAGAGTTGGGCTGCCTCAGTAACTTAATCTCAAATTGCTATTATCATATGTAAGATGAATAATGAAACAGTTATATATATATATAAATGTACATATTTAAACCATCGTGGAAAAACACAATAAAAGTGAAAAGACGTTCAATTATATAGGGAAATAATAATAATGGGGAAAAACAATTTTTTAAAACATATGAAATATTTGATGAAACACTGTGGGCTTCACACTTATTTTCTCACTGACCACTAAGGGAGCGACTAGGAGAGGTCTCCTTGCTGTTCGGGGTGCTCACTGTTGGACCTCCGAGGGCCCCAGAGAACTCTCGTTCCAATGAAGAGTCTCCACTGGCTGCGACGATAAATAAAAGCACACAAGCAACGTCTGTCACTCGAACAACATGTCAACCTTTGAGGGCAAGTAAATTTTCCAATTCAATAGACCAGACCTACCTGATATATAAGACCGGCCATTGCAGTCATCACCATCCATACTAGTTCAAGCAGAATACTGAAATGACAGCTATGTCAGAGGGTGAGATCAAACTGAATTATCTCTCACACAAATTCCTTCAAACATAACTGAACATGATCATATCTGTGTAAACTCATCATGCAGTAGTAACTGTTATAGGTGCAGTTTAAGATCATGTTATCAAATGAAAAGCCCTGGTTCACATCGATAACTTCCATTGCCCAAAAACACACAAAACATCAACAGTTAGCTTGAATGTTAGCAAACTACCGTTAACTTGTCGGCGCAGTTTACCCAAGGCCGTGGATCTCGAGATTAACTCTCCAACAATAAATGAGCGGAAGATAAACCGATGCTATTTAACTAGTTGTATTCAATATACCAGCAAATAGTTAACTAGCAGCTAAGATAGCGCCAACTTTAACCTTAACAGCGACATAACAGCTGATTGACTCTGTAACAATTAGGATGACTCATGACAACACTGAGAAAATACACAAGTGGTGAGCTAATCTAACATCTGACTCATCCGAGGCGAACTGGTCTGAAATCCAGTTGGTAAAACAGAAAGGGAGCTTTAATACATGGTGGCGATGAGGCAAAGTTTACGGGTCGGCCTAGGTGGCTAACATTAGCTTACTCGCATGTGATGGAAATTACCGTTAGCCAAGTTAGCTCAACTCAACACCAGCTGTCTGCCATCCTTGACAGCTCATTAAAAAGCGCGGAGCAAAGTAACAGCTACGTAATATGGACAATGACACAAGGTTGATAACACTAACTTGCGGCGACCTCACACAAATCTGACCGCCCTCGGCCTGGGCGAGCTTAGCTAGCTAGCACCACTTCCAATGTTTCCTAAACCGTTGCTATGGTACCCACCACCACCCGGAGTGCTATGGCTAACCAGCTAATGTTAGCTCGCTAGCTAGCTTGTTCTCCCTCGAAGCCCTGAGGCTCAGCTAACAGCTCAACACGGCGGAGACAGGCGACTACACGGGTAGATTATACGGTTTGACCGGTTCTCTCGGTAACTGCAGCATTACCTGTTCCTGTCAGGGCCGTTTCAATTAGGTTGTTCCGTATTTTCATCTGCCTAATTATAACGGCAGCATCTCCCGGCAGCATTTACCTCCGGCTCCAAACAATTTCCGGTGACATCCCGGCCGGGCAGCGAACGCGCTTTACTGGAGCTGCAAATCGACACAAAAACTAAAATAAAACCATAAGCACACATTGGTTGCCAGAAGAGACTTAGCAGTAACTGTGTGCTTTGATTATTGATGATTGTATGCAGCTCTCTTCTTCCACCCCATACTTTGTATGGTTAAGTCCTGCAGTTGTCGCCCTAATGTAGCCACTCCTTATCTGTCATTCACTTCATCACGTCCCATCACATCTTTTATCCAGCTATTTCATTATGTCATGATATCAACAATTATATAGACTCAAATCCTTTTAATTGTATCGGATTGTTAGAATTTCAACCATATTATTATTATTATCTATTATTGTCTTATTACCGACTTATCTCGAAATCTTGAAACTTTTTAAATGCATCTGCAGGGGGTACGAGTGGTTCACATGGAAGTTTGTCGGCTCCCCAAACCCAAAACACCTATGCTAAATGAAACATGAGGATGGGAATTCACTATAGCGACTCCCCCCGAGAGCAGCTGAATGAAAACAATAACATAAGTTTGTCTATAAAATAGTCACCTATAATACTGTACTTTGGTACAGTGTTAAAGTACTTGATATTTTACTCTAGTTAATACTTCTACTCCACTTAATTTCAGAAGGCATTTCCGTAGGAGAGGGAACTACATTTGATTTGACAGCCGTTAGATTTTGCATTGAAAAAAACCATAGGAGGATCTTATAAAATACAACACATAGCTCTTCACATATTGGCTGTGTCTGGTTTGGATGTCCCCAAAAAGAATGATGGACCATCTAAAACTTCTTAGACGGTTTCAATTAAGTAACTGTCCAAGACCCAACAAGGGAAAATATCCCATATTTCACAGCAAATGAAAGATGGCAAAAGTCCAAAAAATATCTGTAGAAGAAAATTGTTTTTCTTTTTTCCTCTTAATCATCTCACAATAACTCTATATCTATATATATATTGCAACCCTATGGAGTGACAGTACAACCATACAACCCCTACAGGTTGGCGACCACTGGACTAAACTGGTAGTAGAACAGTTTGATAAGCTACAACAGTAAAATAATGCTTACACATTGATGCATATGTATTACTCTCGGCAACAATGTCATATGATATCAAATTTAAGCCATTTTCCAACTACTTAATTCAAGATATGGATACTTAAATCAATACAAAACTTAAATCAATAGTAAAAAAATTGTAAGAACATTTAAATAGTAACAAGTGATACATGCACTTTTTATGGGGTTGATTGATCATGGTTTTATTTTTCAAAAGCATGAACTCTCAGTTAATGTTGAACACTAATGTACTAACAGTATGTGAAGTTTTCTGTTTTTTTATACAATTAATAGGTCTGATAAAACTATTTCATAATGTTGAACAATAGTACAATCCGAGCTTTGTTATTTTTTTTTTTTTACAGCAAAGAGGTATCAAATAATTGCCACACAATAATGCAACCCAACGTTGAACAGGTCAGATGAGTCCAAAGTTCATTAATTTTGTCCTTCAAGTGGTCAGATGAAGTAAATTTCCTTTAAAATACTGAAGGTCTCTGTAGCTTTTTGTTCTTCACTTTTGTTCAGCAGAAAATCGACAAACCAGGGTTTTAGAGTTGGACCAGTTTGACTTGTGGATGTGGAATTTACCAAGAAAGATCACTAGCCAAACAAATAAAAAATGACATCACTATTCAATCCATTAAGTAAAAAAATATTTCATCAAATCAGCAACAAGAATTTGTAGATTAGTCTATTTTCTTATACTTATTAACATTTGCAAATCAGACCAAAAGAATATTCATAGTGAAAGAATAAATTAAATAATGATTCCCTCTTTCATACACAGGCAGAGTCTATATTTAGCAAATCTCTAACAGGGTCAAATCTGTTTAAACGTTTGAAGGATACTTCCTTTACTTTCTTATTTACACAATAATTTCTTGAGAGTACCACAATTACATTCTAAATCGCCCACGATAGAACACATTGCTGCAGGAGGTGCGTGGTTTATTCATAATATCTAAATGTCCAATAAAAAATGGGATTGGTGTGTAGACGAAGTTACTTTCCATAGGATTACAGTTGTATATTGCAGAACAGCTCTTCTGGTGGTGGAGCACGGTGGTCGAGTGACCTCTACTGTACACCCTGCACACACTGCTGCTTCGTGCCAGCCCCGACTTCCCCGCTGTTTTACGACGGTGTGCTTACACAATGACAGTTTCCGTCAGTTTCACTCGCGAGTCGTAACCGCCTGGAGTACGCTTTTTTTTTTTTTTGTCGTTTCCAGTTTTTGTTGAAACGCGAATTTCGCCATTTCAAATTATCAATCGATATCGATCGCCACGTTTGGCGGAGAGCGAGCGCGGTTTCCCGGTGCGGGTACAAGTTGTACTCGCCGTAGTTGAACTCTGCAGTTCCTGCTCGAGGCCCAGCGCAGAGCTCGAGCGGCGGCTCCGAAAAGTTTGTTGTTGTCACGTGACGCGAGACGAATGTGGCGATAAAAAGTTTGTTTAGATCGTGAAACTGGGCGGCGTGCTACATTTCTCCTTCCCCGTCGAACACCGTCTTCGCCCGCAATGCCTCAACCGAAGTATCGAAAGATCGCTGTTATAGGTTACCGGTCTGTAGGTGAGTACAGCACGCGAGCTCGTGCATAGCTAACGCTGGTCGGCTAGCAGGCTAGCAGGCTAACAGGCTAGCAGGCTAGCAGGCTAACGTCCTGGCTTTGTTTTCCACCTGAGAGCGTCCGACTCTCGCTGGTAGCGACGCTAGCTCACTTTTGTTCACGTGTCTTTGTGCCGCGTGTGTTTGCTGCGTAGTTGATTCCTATTCTATAACCAAATTGTCCAAATTTAATGAAATCATGGCCATATTTACCTCCTACCAAGTCAGTACCAGCTTTGGTCGATGTTCCATCGACATGTGTGACTTAATTTGAAAAACGAACTATTGCCACATTAGACACCTTCATCACACGTTGGCGTTTGATTTAGATAAGATCACGCGACGCTAAGTTAAAGCCCCCAAAAAACAGACCTCTAAGTTGTGTACATGTGGTTGTTGTGGTTCTGTGACGAGGACAATCACTTCACATGTCAATGTGTTTCAGTCCTTTGGTCTGTCTGATCATCGAGGATCACAGACTCACAGGTCACACATTTCAATAAAATTCAATCACAGCTGTAACAACTTGGTGACCTCGTCTAAATACTGTAGGGGCATCATCTTTGGTAACACACGACTAATGAAGAATGTGTTAAAGTTTGATTTACAAAACATTTGCCACTGACAGATGTGTATTTGCGTGTGCAGCAGTTGCGTATTGTAGAGGATTGTTTATAGAATAGTGGGGAAACGGAAGTTGTGTTTCTTTTCCCTGCACAGGAAAGTCGTCTCTTACGATACAGTTTGTGGAAGGACAGTTTGTCGACTCCTATGACCCCACCATTGAAAACAGTAAGTGTCATTTTTAGATCGATTTCTAGATATTGCAACAACAAAACAAAAAACACCAGAATGAATTGAGCTTAATGTAAAGAAATGTTTTCATAAACTAGCTGATTTCCTTTCCCAGCCTTTAACAAAATGGTCAGCGTTAATGGTCAAGACTTCAATCTTCAGCTGGTTGATACAGCTGGACAAGTAAGTCTTTCATCTACTACCTTAACTGACCAAAGCACAGATTTGTTTGTTAACCATCATGCTCACTGGCATTATTATTCCTCTCCTCTGTCTGTAGGATGAGTACTCAATATTTCCTCAGTCCCACTCAATGGACATCCATGGCTATGTCCTCGTCTATTCAGTGACCTCCATGAAAAGGTGAGTGGATGTTTTTTTCTTTTTATTCATCTGTATGATTTTTGTTAGATACACAGTTATGTGATATGATACGCTTTAGTCGTGATTGACATTCACGTTTGATTCCAACATTGTGTTCTAACAAATACAGACTTAACACTTCAGAATATATAGTTCGTAAACAACAGATTTATGAAGACTTAACTCACTATTATGTATATCAAGATTGTCATATAATGCAATGATACGGCTATATAACTAGGTGTATAATTTTCAATTAAGAGAGGGTTTATATCAACCATAAGGTAATTATTTAGGCAGTAGTTTTCGGTGGTTTTGTATTTGACTTAAGAATGAGTCTTTTTTTAAAAAGTGATTCGATTTCTGTCTCTGTTCAGTTTTGAGGTTGTCCAGGTTCTACATGACAAGCTACTAGACATGGTTGGAAAGATTCAGTAAGTTTTGTTGGCTCTCTAAAATTCAATACTCCCAAATTTATTTTGTCTCCGAAGTGATTTTTTCAACCATGACATTTTCTTTTTAGGGTCCCAACGGTTCTTGTAGGGAACAAAAAAGATCTCCACATGGAAAGGTAATCAAGACAAGTGAATGTATTATTTAACAGTTGTATGATGGTATGGTCAGATAAAACCAACACTGAAATTACTGTCAGATTTTCCATAATGTAAAATAGGAGATTTCCATGTCTCATTTTGTTATAAAGCAGGCCTATAGTATAAAGCAAGTGCTATTTAAATACTGTGAAATGCAAAGTGCTCCATCCATGGAGTAATGCATACAGCTCATCCTCAGAAACTGTGCCTTAAAAATGAGCCATCATGACTTCCCCAAATGTGTGATGTCATAACATTACAGTCACTCCCCTCAGCGGTGGCACTAACACAGCCCCTCTGCAGCCATCATCCATCCTTGCTGGATTTGATTTCATAATCTGAAATCTGCTATAGTTCTATTAAGATGTTCATCCAGATGTTCGAACCCTACTAAACTCTAAGGCTGAGCCCAGCCACCCTACAAATTAAGTTCATTTTGCCTGCTTATAACTGTGATGTCATTCTTCCGACAACTACCCAGAGCCCATAACCATAGGTGAGGGTCGTAATGTAGATGTATGCCATTTAACTCAGCTCCCTCTTCACCACAACAATCTGGTACCAGTCTACTTGTCTCTCTCCCACGCCATCATCCCTCAGTCGCGAACAAGTCTCCAGGATATTTAAACTTCTTCACTTGGTGCAGAAACTCACCACAAACCCAAATGAACCCAACAAAAATAATTTTTACTCTTTTTAGAATAAAAGCTGGTTGAGACTGGTTGAGAAACATTGTTGATTTCTGTCTTTTCATACTAACATGAAAGTTACAAGAGAGAAGTTTGAAGAGTGTTTTCATTAAATAAAGTTTCCGTTTAATTTTTCCTAGGGTTATCAAGCCAGAGGAAGGGAAGAAACTTGCTGATTCCTGGGGAGCTGCATTCATGGAGTCCTCAGCCAAGGAGAATGAGGTAATGATAGAGGAGTCTCTGAATACCAACTCATTGGTGCAGACTACATAGTATTTCGGACACAGATTCACATTCTGCTGGCAATGTTTTTGCAATACAGACTGCTGTGGAGGTTTTTAAGCGGATCATTTTGGAGATGGAGAAAGCTGATGGAAATTCTGCCCCAGAGGTGAAGAAGTGTGCCGTCATGTAAACGTGTATCCAGGACATCAGTAAGCACATTTGCTGAAGGCAGGAGGCACAACTTCTCCGGCTTGCCAATCGTGACCTCACCTACACCAAGACACTGCAGTGGAACTTTTCTGATCCGTTATGATACCACATTCATTTACAGAGCAAGGCAACTGCCCAGACAGTTGATAAACTAATTCTCTAAGAGCAACAATAATCTGTTTTAAACAAAGGAGAACCTTCAGTGACCATATTCGTTAAATAATGAAAAAATTAAATTGAAAACTCTGCAAAATCTTGATTTGGAGTTCAAGCAAATACTCAGAAAACAAAATTGTCCCAATAACTGCATCAATTTTTTTTTCATGAATTTATTATGGCAATAACTATTTGTAAATCTGATGTTTGAGACATCGTTAGCTTATGTCTCATAGCTCTTTGAATACTTAAGTTAATATAAAAAGTGACCTTTTCAGGACGGGTGTATTATTTCAGGCAGATCTTTTTTTTGACTGATGGAGAGTCACAGTTCACATTACTTTCAATGTGGTGTTAAAATGTCACTATTTCATAAAATAATGTAGATTCTCTGCAACACCCCAACATGAAGAGTCTGATATGAATTCTCACTATGGTTTCACAATTCTTCTCACAATAATTTTTATCAACTCTTTCAGGTACCGTTCACCAATGAACTTTTGAACTGTGGTCTTCATGCCGGGAGAATATTTGTATATTTAACAACAAACATTTTAAGCTCTTCTGCAAAGCAGATGGGGATCCCTCATTGTTTCCACAGTTAAGTTTCTCCTTCCTGACTGTAATAAAGCTGTTATCTTATGGGAAACCCTCAGAGAAATTTAGAATAGATTGGAACAGATCTTTGGTATTTACCAGTTATGCCTTTTTATACCATATAAATAGAATCTTAGAAAATGGTTTGATATTATTCGATATATCTTGAGTGATGCAAGTGTGCTCTCCCGTCAATATGACAAGTAGAGTATACGCTTATAAGTGCATTATAATTATGAACATTGTTGAGCTGCAATTTTAAATTGCATTTTAACACTGTAGGACTAAGTTAAAGCTACAGTGTTTACTTTGACCTTGTGGTTTTGATTTGAAGGTTAATGCTGGCTTATTAAAACCAAGTCTGGATGGCGTGCATCCCGTCAAATTCATATTTTGGATGATAACTGTCAAACACTTTGGATCTTTAAATTAATTGTTTTTTCTTAGTTCGTGTAGCCTCACAGAGACATGACACAGACTGTGGATTTTTTCTCTCCCAACAATCCTCATGTTGTACCTGTAGTGGGTAATTGTAACTTTTATCAAGTGCTTTGCTGAGTAAGTAGTAATCTGATGGATGATTGATAATGGTTGAACAGAAGTTGGTGATGCTGTGTCTTGTGCCTTACAGTTCTTCAATCTGTCCACCTGCCTCCCTTCATGACTCAAGGTGCTCTCAAAGGTTTTTTTCTTTTTCTCCCCCCCATTCTGTTAACTTGATGCCATGGGTGCAGGCGGTGTGTACCCGAACACCAATATTCCCTCATGGGTCAGTGTTTATTCAGAAATCTTGCTGTAAACAGTTTTGTACATAAAATAAATCTGTTACTCATTTGTCATGGTGCAGATTTTGGCTGCTTTAGTTGGGAAGGAACAAGCAATATGTCATTGGTATATGACACAGACCCACCTGTGTGGTCATGTTGGACTGAAGCGTCATACACAGGCGACAGGCCTGTGTTCAGTGTGAGACAGACAGCGGCCTGGCGCGGGGCGGGTTCCCTCACACCTGAGCTCGTGTTGCGGCAGCACCACCTGTATTACGGTAACACCACGTATTACGGCAGCACCACGTGTATTACGGTAACGACTTCACTGTACGCTGTGGCGGAAGACGAGCCGCTGTGAACGTCCCCGGCTTCAGGAAGGTGAGACGGCGGGTGGAACATGGAGTGTGTAAGTTATTGAGTCAACTTTTGCGTGTACAACTCGGTGGCTTTGTAGAAAAACCTTGGGCCCATGTTAACTAAAGAGGGTTGCTAAGGTATGAGAGCGGTAGCAGCTAATGAGCTAACGAGAGAAGTTCCGGGGCTAGCGCCCTCGGCGGTAAAGCTAGTCCACAATTCAAAAACAAAAAACAAATCGGTATGTTTGCTCCGGTACTAGTGTAAATACTTTCTAGAACAAGACAGTTGGCCACGACGTGTGTCAACAGGACAACTCGTGCTGAGAGCAGAGCTTCCGTGAGAAGTCACCTCGACCGACTCGTTAATGTCAAGTGACGCGGAGCTAACGCTAACGTGTGTGCAACGATGCGTTGTTCTTCTGTCACTTTGCGCACAACTAGAACAGCGACGACAGCTGTTCAGTTTGACAACTGCTGAGTTCTGTCTGTCACGTTCCCTGACTTGTGTCACACTGGAGGGTCTAACGAGCTGCAGCTCGGTGTCACAGGGTTTGTTGCGGTGATCAGCTGTGCCTGGTGTGGTGCCAAAAAGTGATCGTCGGCCAGAAACTGACTTGATCTAGATCAAACTCTCATAACGGCCACATATACACAACTTTATGTCCGTATTAATATCAAAGATGTGTCTTTGTGAAACGTTAACGTCTCGTGTTTGCCGTTTATATCGTAGTCAGGCATGGTTTGCTCACAGGAAATACGATCCTATTGTTTTTAAGGTTTGTATGCATTTGTATGTCTAATATTACTAAAATAATTAATAATCATTGCTGTATTCTACATGATATATGGTAATGGATTATGTATACGGTAAATTGCAATTATTCTTATGACTGCATTATTTTACCTGCTCTCTCCTAGATAATAACCCATGCAGTTTTTTACCTGTTGAAATACTTTTAAATGGGACACAAAACCTATTAAACACAGTATAATACGGAAATCAGTTTCTGGCGGACGATCACTTTTTGTCACAACACCGGCCAGTGTTGTTCAACTCAAAGACTCACCAGGTTGACCTCGATAAGCTGAATATTAATCACAGTTATCGTTTTCTTTCAGATTCAAGTAACCACTGATGATTTGGAGGTGAAGAAGGACCCAGTCGTTGAGGGTAAGGGACTTGTTTCGTGAGAGCCAGTGACACGTGTAGACAACACTAACCAGTAGTCTGTCATGTCTTCCTCCAGACCCAGAGCACAATGTGTACACCAGGTTCATGAAGTCCCACCGGTGTTACGACCTCGTACCCACCAGCTCCAAACTGGTTGTGTTTGATACATCACTTCAGGTAAATCACAAATGTTTAAATGAAAAAATGGAATTTGTTTAGCAATGAGTTGATTTAGACTGAAACCGTTGGTGCGTTGGATGTATCAGGTGAAGAAGGCGTTCTTTGCACTCGTTTCCAACGGGGTGAGAGCAGCTCCTCTGTGGGACAGTAAGAAGCAGTGCTTTGTTGGTAAGAACCATTTTCATTTGGCTCAATTTCACTCCATGCGTTCAGTATGAATTTGATAATGGACTAATAAAATCTTTCTAATTCTGCTCCACAGGAATGCTAACCATCACAGACTTCATTAACATTCTTCATCGCTACTACAAATCTCCACTGGTAAGATGAATGCAATCATTGAATTGTAAGATTAGGTTTAACAACTTCAAGGTTATTTTGTCATAGGTAGGGTTTTTACCTCGTGTGTCGCTGAGTGTGACCTTCTTTTCTTTTCCTGTCGAATCAAGAGCTTGTCTCAACTTGTTCATTGTTTCCTCTCAGTCAAACCATTCTCTCTGTGTAATCTTTCAGGTTCAGATATACGAGTTGGAAGAGCACAAAATTGAAACATGGAGAGGTGAGACATTTTAATATACATGCAATGTACTTCTTGTCATTTACTCTGGTAATCTAGAGGGTGAACTATATTGTGTGTTATGTTTATAATAGAGCTGTACCTTCAAGACTCCTTCAAGCCCTTGGTTAGCATATGTCCCAGTGCCAGGTGAGTGTTTTTCTTTTATTTAATGCTTGGCTAGCAGCAATACTTAATACAAAAAGTTATAATTTCAAGCATCAACATTTTGTTCTTGTTGTTGTCACTTGGTGTCAATTGTTACTTTAATACATGCTAGTTGCATGCTGGGACATAAAACCAGGGCGGCATATGATGCTTCAGTCTGTGGCATTAACTCTTAAAGTTGGTCCATTTTCAGCGGTTTCCTTTTAAAAAAACAGACAAAATAATAATATACTTACTCATAAAAGTAATCCCTCCTACTATTTAACTGTGCTGTCTTTCTCCTTCTCTCTCGCTTGTCGAGTTAAGGAGAAACTTTGAATGGTGTGTTAACAAATAGCAAACCCACAAATCCTGTGTGGTAAACCTCAGCTGTCCCTGCCTCCAAAGTCTCAATAGTTCACAAAAACGTTTTTCTATGCTCGTATCATACGCAGGTTTTGAGACTAATTAAACTCCATTGCTGGGAGATTTGAAGTTTTGTTTGTACCCACAACATTTATTGTAGGAATGCTGCAATTGACCCACAATTCAAGTTATTACATTTCCTACAAATAAACAAACATAAGACAATTTTCTTTTATATACTTCTTTTATTCATACATTTAATCTGTCTATTCACTTGGTCCTCTCATAATGTCTCTGCGTTCCAGTTTGTATGATGCAGTATCATCTCTGCTGAAGAACAAGATCCACAGATTGCCTGTAATCGACCCGCTGACAGGGAACACACTCTATATTCTCACACACAAGAGGATTCTCAAGTTCCTGAAGCTTTTTGTAAGTCCCACAGGCCTCTCTGCTGCCACATTAAATACTGTAAATCATTTACTGTTGTTTTTTCAGTGTCTGAGTCTGGCAGTGACATTGCAGAGGCCTTGAACAGAGTTAATGAAACAGTAAATTTTTATAAAGACATCCGTTCTCATACAGTTTTATTTGAGTGTGTATTTTCTTGTTTACTCTTTTCAGATATCAGAGATGCCAAAACCTTCGTTTTTGAGTCAAACCTTAGAGGAATTGAACATCGGAACTTTTAAGAACATAGCGGTGGTGCGCTCAGACACTCCACTGTACACGGCGCTGGGTATTTTTGTGGAGCAGCGGGTGTCAGCCCTCCCCGTTGTGGACGACAAAGGTATGTGGGCTGCTTGAAATTACACTTGTGTTTTGCCAAGAATGACCAGAGACCACTTGAATTGTATTTATGTACTGAGGTGCTGTCTCTCTCTTGCAGGTCGAGTGGTGGATATATACTCAAAATTTGATGTTATAGTAAGTTGTCATCTGTCACTGTCTACTCAATGTGTTTTTCTAACTGTTTTTCTTTTTTATGTTAAGTAGAGCCGCAAATAACAATGATTTTCATTATCTCTTAAATATGCTGGTTATTTTCCTAAATGACAAATTAATCATTTGGTATAGAAAGTGTCAGGTCATTAGTAAAGGTGCCTGCTATAATTTCCCAAGGCCCAACATGATGTATTCAAAGAGATTGTTTTATTTGACCAAAACAAGACGAGCATAAAACTGTCACATTTTAAATTTTGCTTGAAAATTTAATAATGGAGAATAATAAAACAAAAACATTTCCCAATTAATTTTCAATCAATCAACTAATCAGTTAATCATTTCTGATTGTTATATATATTATCATATTGGGTACACACTTTTATGTTTGAATGTGATGAAAGTCAACGAGCAGCTTTATGGCATTTTAATTTGCAGCATTTTTTTCTTCAGTTTTGATAGATTATATAAAAATGTTTGGCAATTGATTGATTGGATGATTATATAAAAATGTTTGGCAATTGATTGATTGGATGAGCCAAAAACATATTCTAGTTTACATGACTCTGTGTATCTGTTTAACTAATCTACATACATCTGGATTGCTAGATAATAATTTAACCGCCTGTGTTTTTCAGAACCTGGCAGCAGAGAAGACGTACAACAACCTGGACGTGACTGTGACCAAAGCCTTGCAGCACCGCTCTCAGTACTTTGAAGGAGTTCTGACCTGCAACAGGCACGAAAGCCTTGAGGCCATCATCGGCAGACTGGTGGAGGCCGAGGTGAGGGTCGGATATCAGTGTGTGTTGAAGCAGCTGTCTCTTGTAGCTGGTTTACGCTTAGTTGCTCATGAGCTTTCATCAATATGTGGAATGAGTTATTATGAATTTTATTCCTCCACGTGAAAAACCTCCTGAAAGTCAGCCGGGACTCAAATGCAGCTTTTATTCCATTTTATGGTTCATAGAAACAAAACTTATTGAAGTCTGAAGAATATGTTATAGCAGAAGAACTTGATGTGCATACATTTAGCCTTTAGTGTGGCATTACTGAACAGAGTCACTTTCTTTGGAAATAAGTCTTCCAGCCACGTTGCCTCTTGTTATCAAAGCTGCTGTGTGTGCACACACTTGTGTTGTTGTGTATCAATTTCTCTACACAGTCTTTTAGCCATGGAAGAAAATGTTTTGCAGAGGTAAAAGTAACATTGAGGGGTCTCCTTCTGTGTTGCTCAGGTGCACAGGCTGGTTGTGGTAGATGAGCAGGAAGTGGTGAAGGGAATCGTCTCTCTCTCAGATATTCTCCAGGCACTAGTGCTTACCGATGAGGAAGAGGGTAAGTTCAGTTGTGTTTGATTTTTGGGGTGATCACATTTTTAATGTAAGGAGGATCATATTAAAAATGCTTTTGAAGAAGCATTAAAAGCAGCAGAATTATTCACATATTTTCCCAAATGTGTCCACAGGCACGGCTTGAGGAAGGAACACGAGGAAAGGCCACAGTTTCAACAGAAAACTGCTCAAACGGCACAAAGGGAGAACACGGACAAAGAGACAGAGACAGGGAATCATCATCCATCTCCTCTAACAAGGTTTCCTCTATTTGCACAAGAATTCATCTGCCTCTGTGCAAAAATATGAAGTTCACTAAGTTTTGGCAACCCAGCAATGTATAATTTTAGTTGTACAAGACATTTAAAGAAGCTCTTGTAAATTGAGCCAAATTCCAAGTCAGCCGAGTGTGACGAGAAAGATGCGAAAGCACATAAAACCTTTGCAACTCAGGATGACCGACATCATTCCCACCATAAAGGCTGTTGGGAAAAAGGTATTCCTGACAATATAAAGTAGTAGTAGTAGCCAGATAAAATAAGCATTCAGAAATTAGCTAAAGGAAAGTTGATTTACCTGTATTGCCTTTTGTTGGCAGCATTTCATTTCTATAATAAGGTTGACATTTAGATGCACATTGAGCCGATCTAAGGACTATTTTAAACACTGTGTAGCTTTAGTGTGTGGTGTTATTCGTAACCATCACTCACTAAAGCATGAAAGACATTTGCTTGTGCCCTTTTCTTTGTACATATGAGAACTTTGTCGTTATTCAACTTCTAGTTTTTTCATATCCAGTTGGCTTAATAAATTAAATGCAGGTAGGTAGAGGCTTGAGCTGTTGAGTCTTTTTTTTCTTAACCTGAACAACTACATTCTTCCAATTTTCAAAGATAAATTGATGGTTGTATAGTCACTTCTGTATCTACCCAACCTGTATGTATCATGCACATTGTACATACAGCCACAAACTACCCAGATGCTACTTTTTCAAGTAGATTGGAAAATCATTGAGCATAATTTATCATTCAAACACTAGGAAGGTCATTGATATGATCAGTTGTCTGCACTGAAAACGATCTCACAGATGTAAAATTAAAAAGAACTCGTCAGAACAATCTGGAACAACACTCACAGGCTCCCAAGATGACCTCACCTGTGAAGTCTAGTACAGCATCGTTTCACCTGTTCTAGGCAACCCAGTGTACAAACTCTGAATATTTATGGCTTTTCTGCTCTGCCATTTTGTCTGTGTTGTCATGTGTAATTAAATGTACATGGATTGTACATTTGACTGTAGAGACATTTCTTTCTGCAGGTTTTGTTAGTTACTCTTTGGGGTTTGGCATTATGAGCAATAAAGGGATTTGAAAGCATTTGGTTTTTTGGAATGTGGACCATCACTTGAAAACTAATGTTCAAATTAACAGCTGCTCAATTATTCATTTTCTGATGTTAAACGTTAATGGAGTGTTTATGTTGATGTCAGAATATCATATGTTAAAGGTTTATTCAGCTGTTTTTTGTGTCTAAGGATCGTTATCAAAATCACTAAAAACCAGCATTTCCTCCTGAAGAGAACAGGCCCTTAACACACTTTGCTTCGGTATACATGATATAGAATGTGTACAACTGTATGTAAATGCATAGTTTTTGTACTAATCTGCATTGAGATTATAATTTAAAGGATGAGCAATAAAGGTTCTTTGAAGTTTGTTGTAAATTGTATAAATCTTTTGATGTGTGCATCTTTTATATCACAGTGTAGTATTGTAGCTACTCAGTCATTTAACCTGTGATTAATTATATTTTCGGGGGTCACCTGGAGCTTTGAACATCTTATTCAGTGCAAGGAAGGGGATGGCAGAGATGAAAGAAAAGAAATGGACAGCATAGGAAAACAATTGTATTTATTACTCTATATTAGAAGATACATGATTGAAGTCCTGAAGGAGTTTGTACATGGATGCAGTTGTCCCGTTGCCAGAACTTGACAGAGACATGGAAGTTTACACAACTTGTACTTTAATATCCAATTTCTTAAACTCACACCCTACTTTTTTAAACATAAGGCAGATACAATTTGACAAACATACCAATTAAGTGTATAAATATGGATGACATTGAACCACATATTAAACAGCAGAGCTTACCAGTCTGGCCAGCTAAAAACAAACGGCATCAAGTGCAGCCTGTCTCTTCTTGCTAAAATCCCCTAAGACTTAAACAACACAGTGCAGGTGAGCAAGGGATTCTAAATGAAAAAGAACTGGTCAAACACATTTGAGACAGCATCGAGTCATTTCAGTAGAGTTCAGTTTCTTCATGATGCTCTCTGGAGTGTACTGCAACTGATTGCTGTCGTTTGTGTAAACATTCTCACTTTCAGTGGCGTGATCTTAAATAAACACAAGTCCGCGATCCAGAGATGATTCTGAGAATAATTTGGTTTTAATGCTGTGAGGTCAGTAGTAGTCCACATGTGGCCTTTCGGGTTTTCATAGGGACTCACAGCCTACACACAAATAACATAGTAAAGACTACACACAGTACCTGTTGAATTTCCATACAACTAAAGAAAAAAGTGCACCTATTTCCTGAAAACAAAAACAAAAGTAGACTGTTTTCTGACAGTGTTAGCACAAAGGAAACACATTGCACATTGAGGAGGTAATGCATGGTGAACACGAGGAGCCTCGAGGGGAATCATTGATTCAAAATCAAATATTTCTCCGCAGTAATAGAGAGCTAAAATAAAACGTCAACATAAGCAGTGTGTCTGACAGAAATACAGTGACGTTACTTCAGAGGTCAGAAAGTAGACGGGTACATCATTCTGTTTGAAACAGAAAAGTCTTTGATTTTCTTCCCACCAACAAAAAAAAAGCTGGTATGAGAGATTGAACCATTAAAACATGCCCTAAGAACCAATCACAGTCTCATATATACACAAGTATTACCTGAAAAAGCTAGTTTATGTGCAGTAGTTATACTTGGCCAGGGTAAAGGAGCCCTGAGGGCAAAAGAACACTGAACATGCTTTGACATTATGAAAAAAAAACAACAAGAAAACTATAATTGAGATTCCTGCAGTTAGTGTTTTTAACAACAACACAATTCTGCCTTGCGTTTCATGTACAGTGTTAGTTGTATTGGCAGCTGCAAAGGTTTATCTGTGTGTACGAGCTTATCTGAGGGACTGGAGCCAGTGTACACACTCTTGGCAGGCTATGCTCTATGGGGGTTGATTGAGAGACAGCAGCTGCATTCAGAATAGGACACTATTATATAAACACACATATACCACTGTGCAACATGCTGCATGTAGTGTTTTGCATCAGTAATGTCCAGATCTGAAGCCAGCGAGGGAGTCAGCTGAGAAGTTTGACAAAAAAAAGCTACAGTATCAGACCACATGTAGCTGTTGCTCTACAAGTGGAATCCTCCATCCTAGTGAAATTCACTTTCATTTAACAATGTCCCTCACTGTCTGTTTTACTTACGCTAGTTTTATACTGAAAAGAAAAGCATGTTGATTGGTAAGTATGGAGACAACCTGAGGTTCACGACAGTTAGTGGTAAAAGGCTAAATCCTGTTTTGTAAAGCTGGTCTCAGACTACATGATTTTGAAGTCAGGTTGCATAACGAAGACACTACAAGATATTATTGAGATTATTAAGAGGGAGCGACGCACCACCTTATGTCACTGACGCAATCGCATGAGGAAGAAGGTGCAAACAAAACAAAAGCAATGGAGGCATTAGACGTTAGACAACTTACTCTGTCACCTATCTGTTATCAGGGCCGCCCCGATGATTCTGCGGGCAGTTCAGGAGGTTTTAAAAATGTCCCTGTGAATCCCTCATATGGGGGAGGAACAAAATTCCTGCTGTCTGAGCCCAGCTTTAGGTGCCCTAATGCGCCGGTGACGTTGAAGACTTAAGTGACAGTCAAAGGGTTACATCTTTACAAACTCTGCTCTGTACTTGGTGATCTGCGTTGAACTTAACCACGACGCTGTCGCAGAACCAGATGGATTATATCTTGTTCAATGATTTATAAGCCGTTTGACATGTGCTGTAGGTGTGGCATAGAGAAACCTGCACAGTAGACTCACAAAAACACCCATATATTAGATCTAGTCATTTAAATAACAGAATAAGTAAAAATAAGTTAAAAACACCCCTAACCCCCCTTGCAAAGACAACACGAGCAGTTGCTGATCCTTAACAATCGAGCAAAACGGATCAAAGATATTATAAAATATCAGCAACTGATTTTTAAAATATTAACCTGTTAATTACATAATCCTGCTTTTGATTGCATACAATTACACAGGAAACCCAAGGATCCTTGTTAGTATGGAGTGTAGCGAGTGGAACAGAAATGTTCGGGTGGGGCAGCAGTAGCTGAGGACAAGACAGGGAAGGTGTTCTTGGTAGTTTGGCTGGGTAGGCGAGGTAGGGTTTGTCAGAAATCAAGTGGCTTCAAAACTGGCAGGAGTGTCTATGGACTAATATTTTACAAAGTGCCACTCTCCATCATATGCTCTTACTTTGTGCATTCTTCGTCGAAGGGCCCGAACCCTTCCTCTGCCTGTCTGGAGTCGGGCCCTGCTCAGTGCTCTGCTGACCTCACTCAGACTTTTATGTCCTCTTGAATGCTGAGCTGGGACAAGGTCTTCTTGACTCGCAGGGCTGTGAGGCGGGCAGCTCCGTTAGCGTACCAACATTCCCTCATGATTTTACCCATGACCCGCAAAGCCTGGAGCAGCAGGAGAAGAAAGGGAAAGAGGAGTTAAGATGTTACAAAATGATAAAATGATAAAATGATCACTTCCACACAGGGATAGTAGCATACAGCTGTTAAAATATGTCATACAAGTTGATCTTTTTTCAAATGCACTGGTATCCAATCAGTCCTCGGTATCGGCCGATACCCAGGTCCAGGTATCGGGAAGGGTCAAATGGTGTCGGAACATCTCTAGTAATACTAGTTTTATTCTAAACAATGAATTGCATTGCCACACCTCATAGCTCTGCCACCAATTTGGGATGTTGGGTCGTAGCTTTTGGTCACACACCACTTTCCTCATCTCCTCTATGGACGGGTCAGGAGGTACCAGGTCGTAGTAGGGCAGCTGGTATTCTTCATGGATACCTGATGACACGGTGTTGGAGTCAGACTAGTACTATGATCTCAGATTACAACATTAATTCAAAAACAAACAAACACAAAACACAGGCGGAGTGAAAACAAGAGTCTGACCTCCACTGTTACAGCGACGTGCAATCTCCCAGTAGACCAGCCCCAAAGCGTAGATGTCAGCACATTTGAACGAGTCAAAGTGTCTCATGTTGATGGTCTCATCAAGAACCTCTGGAGCCATGTACCTGTGAGACGTAAAGAACAACAATCCCACGCTGTAGTGATGTAGAGAATGAAAAGAATATTCTAGGAAAGGTGTCAAAATATGAGTGAGAGGGAGGAAGGCTAAGCCTCAAGTTGGCTCGTGTGTTTGTGGACACGAACCTCTTGGTGCCCACCCTTTGGTTGGGGGCTATGTCGATTGTGTCGGTGGCAGACTCATGGCGGACAGCCAGACCCAGGTCGGCAATAGCACAGGTGCAGTTCTTCTTCACGAGGATGTTCTTGGACTTCAGGTCTCTGTGGGCGATGCCTGGCTTTCCTACCAAGACACAAACGTCCCGGATTATCACTTGTGAATATTTTTGTCAATTATGTACTGAACTGAAAACTACAACATGTTGTATCATTTTCCTTATTTGGGCAATAAGTTAATAAAAACTAAAATAAGCACTATTCATGCAACAAGAAGTCCTCAACTGCACTTTCATCTTCTAATAATCAGCGAATAATATACTGTTTATTACTTTACATTAGAGGATTGTAAATGCTGTTTCCGCATCACATACAGTCTGAAGTGATGCAGCCATGTATGTGACTGTGACAGCAGCTGAACATAATAAACTAGACATGAGACCACAAATACACACCCTTGGCTATACTAAATATATAATGTGTACAGTTCAGGGCATTTAGAAACAATCCATCACACTGGGTGTCGTCTGTTGCTTTGACAGGTTTGTTATCTATGTAACCTCTCTCTTTGTTTTTTGAGACTCTAAGTGATAAGACACCCTTGAACATTAAAAAAAAACGTCTTCAAAAACTTAATTTAATCATTTTCTACCACTTTTTCTCAGTTTCAATTTTAAATTATGGAATATATTACAAACTAATTTGTTAACTACACAATTAGTCAAATTCTACATGCTGTTGTGACACATGCTGTTTGATTACTCAATCCAGTTACATCAGAGGTGTTGTGCCTGTCCCTGGGCGGGGCAGGCAAAGTAAGAAATTTGTTTCATAAGGGACATTTGCAAAGCATAGAAAGTAGTGAAAAACACTTGTTGGTAGAAGCATGTATTAACTAAATCAAGGTAAACAAGCATTCGCTTGTATTATTTTTCTGCTACAACTCTTGACTTCCTTTCACCACTACAAAGTGTGGAACTACCTGAATGACAGCATTTCAGCTTAGATGAAAAATCACAAATGTATTTTACAACTGGTAGTGACTTAACAAAGAGATGACAAAGTACAACATGTTGGGCAGACTTGACCTGCTCAGACCTCGAGGTTTCATTGCTGTGACTGTAGCTAAACAACAATGAAAGGAAATTCTGTAACTAATACAGTAGAAAGTAAATCATGTGGCTGAATGTGATATGCAGTGTGTTTCAGAGTTGATGTCGAAGTGTCACTATTCAAACCATCGCGTTAATTAAAGGTGGAAGCCAGGAAAAATGAAGTCATGCCTAAACAAAATCTGTAAACATACAAACACTACCTTGTGTTCCAAGTATTTCCATGTGCAGATGTGCAAGGCCGCTGGCAGCTGAGAGCGCCAGTTTGATCATTCCTTCAGTGGTGACAGAGTAGCGGTTCAGATAGTCAAACAGAGAGCCATGCTCATGGAAGTCTGAGACCAACCACAGCTGGGTCCATGTGCCATTATCTATCCAAATAAAGAATAATGATTAATTATTACACAGCAACTAAAACACAAGTATCAATACCCCCAAGTAGTAAATGATTCCCTCACTATTTAAGTACAAAACTGAACATGTTGTGATAGTAAATGTGCACACCTTTATTGTCAGCAGCTATAAAGCCCAGGATGTTCTCATGGCGGAGCATGATAGTCTGATAGATCTCAGCTTCACGGAACCAGGAGCGTTCTTCTCTGGATGAGAAGATCTTCACCGCCACATCGCCACCCCTCCAGCGTCCTCGCCACACCTCCCCGAAACGCCCCTTTCCAATGATTTCCTGCAGGACAATAGTTCTGGCCACGGTCCGTTGGACAAACAGAGGCAGACCTTTTCAGAAAAGATGAGAACGTTGATTATTTTGATGTAGATTTAATCCTTGACAGGCCAAAACCATAATAAACTACAATGTGTGTTGGCCAACAGATTTATTATCATATTGTCAACTCACCTGAGCCTGAACCAGATGTGGACAGATCGTAAATCAGGTCTTGCAGGGTCCTGTCTTTGGCCATGTAAAGGTGGTCACAGGAGGGGTCCTCCACCTCCAGCCTCTGCCTGTGGTTGTAGGCCCTCTGGTGGTACTGATACAGGAACATGCCCACCAACAGCAGCAGACACAGCAGGAACAGCGGCCCTGCAATCACAGCGACTAGTTCCACCAGGCCCCATGTCCCACCTGAACTGTCACCTCCCTCTCGTCCTGATGGAGTTGTCATTAAAAGGACAACAGCAGAAAATTAATATGTGACTTTTTTCATCCAGTGCACACGTAAAACTGACTTATTACACTGATATGAACCGCTTCATGTCCTGAGTCGGCATGATTCTTGCAATACCTTACACGGTTTGATTGATTGATTATTTGCAGCATTATATCACAGAGAAATACTCAATTCTCAACACATAAAAAACCTTTTAATGTGAAAAGCAGTGTTCAAAGTATATTAACCGTATTCTAACACTATTAAAAGATCTTCTTATTCTCTCTCTCGACGTCTCTCATACAATTCAGCAGTGTTTGATTTTGTCTTTGATATTTGCAACATGCGTAGGTGTGTGAAGTGTGTTACTCAACGTAAAGACATTTCATTTTGGTGTCATTTAAGTGACACTTTCAAGTTCTCACCTGACGGTACTTTGAGGTCAATGCTGTTGCAGTAGTTAGTGTAGCAGCAGTGGATGTTGAGCAAGCCTTCCGCACTGCGGCAGTAGAAGGGCTGTCCAGGGGGCACAAGGTCGTCCCGCGTGATGCAGATGCGGATGTGCTGTTCTTGACCCTCAATGAAGGAGGTGGAGGCCATGCAGGCCCCATCGGTCTCACACTGGGAACCAGTCTTCTCACACTGGGCGGTGGTGCAGTTACACCAAAGTGCTGCAGAAGCGGAGAGGGCAGACAAAGAAAAACACTGTGAAAAATAATAATTTGAATGATTAATGAACTTTGACCTGAAAGCACTTAAAATTAATTATTACTAAACATCAGAAGTCAGTCAAAGGGATTAACAAACTACTGTGGTTTGCACCTTGTGCAGTAGGGGACAGTAAAACACAGCAGAATTCATGCTATGTCCCAAATCCATACTAGTATAAAAATAAAATTAACTCAACACAGACAGTATGCCTAACAATAACACCTGCTGCCGATGAAGTATGCTGTTGAGGATGTATGAGCAACTCACGGCTGGAAGAAATTTAAATAAGTTGTGAGTGGGGGTGAAACTTGTTATGAAAACAAAAAAATAAGTATAAACTATTACAATTTTGTCCAGCTTGATTGACAATTCACACCACACAAACTACATTACTTCCTATAAGAATAAATGATTAAGTATGTCAATATTTTTGTATATCAACTGCTAAAACAGTCTACTATGAGTATGGATTTGGGACAGAGCATCAGTGAGCATGATACAAACCACAGCTTTGAATTAGCCCCCCAAAAAGCCTGAATCCTAAAAACATTAAGAACAAATGAGATGCTGTGATATCCTCTGTTAAATGTAGTGGTGTTATCAAAACACAGACATGATGTGACAAGTCCAGTATTTCTGAAAAATCTCAGATTCTAAAAAGAAAAATCTGATTATTGGTTGGAAAACCCATTCACATGCAGATGAACTTCACTGGATGTCATCTACATCAAATAGGGGAAATACAGAGTAGATGCGTTACAACATAGTTTGTGGTACTGACTCACACAATGCCAACACCTACTTGGAAGGAACTGGTTTGTCAAATATGAAAAACAAAAACAAACCACAGAGGAAATAAGGAAACGAGGGAGACAAATGCTGACTGAACATAGGACTGACATTTAAGACTTTCCACTGCTATAAATGACACAGTTTTAATCCACATGAGGCTGATGGTTTAAAACCACATACGAATTTTCAGAGAAGAAAAGAGTTTTAGGAATGGAAATTCTAAAAAATAGACAACACACTGACAACTGCAGGTCCACCCTGGCAAATGGCAATAGTAACAAAAAGGGTGATAACACTTCAAGTCACCACTGGAATTCAGCTGCTTTAACACACATACTCCGGTTTATAGCCAGAACGTAGCAGGACTGAGCGGCCTTGTTTTGTGTCAGCACGTTTTACAGCATGAGCAACAAGTTAATCTTACATACTTTTAAATAGGTCACTAGGAAAAGACTCCACTATGTTCATTATACTTTACTCTGTGTGGGGGTGCAAGAGCAAGTGGTGTATAGTAACCATGTGCTCTGAGGAACAGTTTCCAAACATTTATACTGTGACAAATATACCTTTATTTATGTCTGTTTCAGTTTTGATAACTGACCAATGTTTTATCAAGTTAAAACATCAAAGATTCTCTTGTGTCAGCTCCTTTGAGGGGAGTTTACTATTTTCTGACAAAACATTAAGAAGATAATCTTCCATTTAAATGATAATAAAAGTTATAGTAGATAGTTGCAGCCCTGTACATATATTTCTGGAAGAATCAATGTGATGAAAATCTGATTTAACAGACATTTCAATTGGCACATATTATCCATCCATTCAACTAAATATGGATAGTCAATGAGGATACGCATAATGTACATCTGCTGTTGGATACATTCAAATACTTATACACAAAAAGTGGAATCATGATGGAGAAAAATATCAATACTGATAACACGAGTAAACAAAAGAGACACACCTAGGCCCAAACAATGATTCAAATGGGAAATACACTACCATCAGATAATCCTAAATTAGATTTAATAAACATTATCAACTCCATCTTGGGTTCTGGGATATTTTTAATGTACAGCGACTGTCATTGTTGTTTTTAAATGTGCTTTGTAAGATTTGATTTGAACTATCATTTCCGGAAATGTCACAGTTTGTGATGAGCCTTGGCATCGATCCATCCATCGATCCGTCCATCGATCCATCCATCGATCCATCCATCGATCCATCCGTCTCATTATAGCATCACTGTATATGTGTTGCTGTATGTGCCTGGATGCTGTCACGTCATATAACTAATGTCTGCATAGATACGCGCACGAGTCGGCACCAAAAGATGAATATCCTCATGTATCGAGCTACATGTCGAGCCCACCTGGACGACATGAGTGTGACGCACAGAGATAGTTGATAAACGCTAACAACATGTTGACGGCACCGTGACTCGCGGAGCTGTCAGTCCGAAATAAACCCGGTTCAGACGGGCACAACCAGCACGACAGAGACGGCGGAGAGTCACATTAACACGACACGCGTTCAAACGAACAAACATTCACGTCTCTGTAAATGAAGGCGAACAGTTTCCTCTCTGTGGCTCGAGTTAATTCGCTGTTCGGCTAGACTCGCTAACCTAGCTAACGTGAGCTCGCGGCTAACGCTAGCTAGGTTAGCGAGTCTAGCTAACGCGAGCTCGCGGCTAACGCTAGCTAGGTTAGCGAGTCTAGCTAACGTTAGCTCGCGGCTAACTCCACATCCGTCCGCGTCGACGACGGCGACCCTGTGCTTCTTCATGAACAACAACAACAACAACAACAACAACAACAACAACAACAACAACCAAACAATACACGTCTCACCCTCGGAGTCTGTGAACAGCACAGCCTGGATGACCGCGGCGGCTAACGAAATCCGTAGGTTAGCCATGGTCGTTACATTCCCGGTTCATCGCATTGGGACGTTTGGTAAGCTACCGTTGGCTGTGGCGGAGAGGAGACGGTGACAGCTCTCCCCCCGCTACCAGACTGTCGGGCCGCTGACATGCTCCACCAGCAGGCTGCAGCACAGACACACTCCGACGGCGAGGCGAGGCGAGGACACGCGAGGACACGTCAGGACACAGAGGAGCTCCGCAGGTGACATGTTATGCTCCTATTCAGGTTCATACTTTTAATTTGATTTACCACTCGAACGCCATTTCCAATAGGCTCCTGTTGCCTGTGACATTATCCCCAGGTTTATTTATTCATTCGACGAATGGACAAATGGCTGCTTCTACAAATATCTTGTGTTTTTGTCACTATATTGAATTTATTCTTGTTACCGTCAGCTTCACATATCTTATGTAATCTTTTTAAATTCTATTCCATTGTCTTTTGTTGCGGGCTGATTCGTTTCGACTGCCATCAGCATCAAACATCAAGGCTGCAATCATTGATTTTTGTTTTGTTTTCCTGGCCACTTTTTGGAGGACGTCAGTTATATCAAGTATCAGGACCACCAAGCTGAAACTAATGCAGTTTAGTGCAACAGTCCTAAAACAAATCCAACTTCATGAAAGGTTATATTGTTGACTTTGTGTTGATTCATCTTCCTGATCATTTTGGTGGATGCTGGTGAACTGTGAGACGTTGTTCATGGAGTGTGTCTGCTGCTCCGCCTGCCCTCACTGATTGTCAGTGTGCTGGACCAAACACACACAAAACAACACCTGTTGATATAACGCTGTGCGTTTCCATAGCATCACAGCCTGCATCCTCCAAAATGATCATACAGTTGAATCAACACCTCTAAAACAGTTTTTGATGAAGACTGACAATTATTACCTTTATGCAGGAAATATATGTTTCGCAGGATGGTAGTATTAGACTGCATTAGTTTTAGCAAGGCGCTCCGAATACACTGACAGCTGAGTGTATAAACACTGGCATATTTTCACACCAAACAGACAGAGAAACATCAGGATTCATTGGAGTAAGTCCAGATAAGTGCAGTTGACACTTACCTTTTATTTGTTTGCATGTTTACACCAACTCCTGAGTTAAATAAGTGGCTTTATAGCTGCTAAATGCTCCACTGTGTTCACCAGTTAGTCACTAAACTTTGCCTGTTTGCTGTTTGGTTTGGGGCAGGTGGTGCACAGTTGCTGAAACACTTCGATTAGAAACGATTGAGTCAGAAAAAACGAAATGATGAGCTAAAACATAATATTCCACCCAGCTGATGGAGACTGCAGAGGTTCATGGTGAGTCCCTGTGTGACATCTTTTACATTACACATAGTAATTTGATCCATAGTTGATATCAATCTTTTGCATTATTCGTGTTTAAACACGGATGAATTGATGATGTTTCACTGTGCTTTAGTGATTAGTATTTTCAAACGAAACAAGTCCATATACTGAGTTAATACAAGCAAGATAAATCATATGAATACAGTATTGGCAATATCAGAAAATGGCAATAAAATTGAAAAGAACTTAGGATCAAACTGATCTTCTTGTTGATGCATGTCAGCTATATGCTGTACAATATTCACATTTAATTTTTGCTGACTTAACAAATGATAATTTACAACACATTCAACAAACAATATACAATATTCTATAATTATTCATATGAGCTATGAAATAGTTATATATTACTATTTACATTTTCCATAAGGTAATAAATATGCAGGTGTTCATGTGTCTGGCTCTTTGTGGTTTATGTGATTGGAGAGGTAGATACTAAAAAAATACTTTAGCACCGGTGAGACTGAACCAGTGAGCATGCATAGTATCATAGTCGTTGTCTTTTTTGATTTTATAATCTTCAAACATATTCATGGAAAACATACTCTACTTTCTAACTTAACACAACACATCTCTCTATATATAATTTGTCTCAACTTTCAGACAGACCAAATGCCCCAACTCCTCGTGAAAAGTCTTTGCAGTTCTCATTTGAGACTCTCTGTCAATCCCCGTTCCGCTTTAGGTTAAAGGTTAAATATTTGCTGAAAGTTTCCAACATATTTGGCTGTAAGTCCTGAGTAAAAGCATATTGTTCTCAGAAAGGTTGATTTGCACAGCAGAAGAGCTCTCTTTTTTTGAAACAGCTATTTTTTGGCCTTCTTGCTGTCCTTTTTTCTCTCCTCATTTTCTCTCTCTTGTTTTTCTTTCTCAGCCTTCTTCTTCTCCTTCTTTTTCTCATCCTTGATCTCCTTGTACCTCCACATGGGTGGTTCGAGGAAACCCTTGTCCTTCTTCTTTTTCTTCTTTTCTTTCTTTGGCGTTGCCTCTGTGGGCCTAATGACATCGATCTTTGGGATGCAGCCAGAGGGGAACACACTGTTCCTTCTCGCCATACTGCGAGGAATAAAAGTAGTAGCAACTTTGGTGGAAGCCAGTGATAGGATGCTGCCTCGCCTCTCAGTGTCAGCGCAGCATGTTGTGGCGATGGACTCTGCAGAGTGGATTGAAGGAATGATGTGTGATACGGAGCCGTTGCTGTGACATACCGACCTCTCTTCTAGCTCCTTTTGTGGGTGTTTTCCCACCAGCTCTGGTACAGCCAGCCGCCTCTTCCCCACCTCTGGAGGGCTCGTAGGGCAGAGTGGACGGCATCCAGTTGAAATTAGGGGACTATGAACACTGGTGGTAATGCGCACCATGTGGTCCAAGACCCCATTGTCCTGTGGGTCACGAGGAAATCTGAATCCAAATGTGTTTTTTATCCGCTGGGAGATTTTTTCGCTGGCGGTTTTTTCAGCTTTGGCCTTGGCTACATTCTCCTTGAGCTCAGGCCATTCAGGGACAAAACTCTCACAGAACTGCTCAGCTTTTGGCCGCATATGTAGGCGACGGAGGCGATGCAAGGTCTCATAGCGACCTGTTTTCAGTGCCCAGTCTCGAGCACATTTTCCTTTTGTGGAGTCGACTGCGTGAATGTCAGCCCCTGGAAAGCAAGATGGTAGAGCAGACAGACAAAGAGAACAAGGCTTAATTTTTATGTAAAATTCAATAATGTGATCAGCTTTTCCTTTTTGTGGCACTCTTTGGGCTTTCTCATGGCTGATCTTTTGGCTTGTCATAGCAAAGAACAGGTTTCATTAATAACATTAACAATGAGGTCAATTATTTCTTAACCTCAATGTGTTTTTCTGCTATAACAGAAACATTTGATAATTTATTTATGTCTCTGTTTTATCAAAGTTTCCCTGTAACCATGACAGTGGGTCGGTGAGCTAAAAGGCAACAAAAGCCATGACAGTGAAGCAGCTAAATAAAAAACAGTCATCATTAATTCTTTTTCTTACACCTTTACTTTTTCCACACTGACTTGTCAAAGTGTCCTCTGTAAAACCAAAAGAGAAGCCCACTAGCACATGTTTGTGTAGGTTTGGATGGGCGAACTTTGAGCTTGTAGCAAGAAATGTCTGGTGAATGCCAGTAAAAGACTGCTGGAAGACAGGAGAGCTTCTCTACAATAAAGGCAATTATGGTAGGTTTAAATTGTTATGTTATCAACATTATTATGTCTTACCAAATTAAAGTTATTATCTATTTAAAATACTACATTTTTTGATATAATTAAATTAGAAGAGATAAAACAGCGAGTGACATCTGATCAGAAATGTCGAAATGTGTAAGAAGTCCAGCTGGATGGGATTGTAATACTGTGAACCTGTCTTACTGTAAGAATAACAAAAGATATATTACTATTTTTTAAACATTTATTATAATGAACTTATTATTTACATAATTAATTTCATAAAAAAATACCCTTATAGTTATTGAGTTAAATGTCACTATTCATTATGATATATCATCCAGCCCTATAGCTGCAGTGGTAAACAACAAATCATGACTTGCAGAGATTAAAGGAAACGTGTGCCTCCTAAAAATAACACCGCAAGTGGCTAATCTGCAACCACCCGACAGGACTCGTAAAGCAGAGATTACTGGAGGTTGTGTAAAGATGTGATAATGTCTTCAGAATGATCCCTTAAACCAGTCTGGCGTCACAGGCACATTCACTGTAGCCGAGTTAGCAGGCTTCAAATATGGACAGATAAACTGTTGGTGAGGTCCGCTATTCTCACCACCAGTGCTGTAACTGTTCATCTGGAGCTGTAAGAGTCCTGGATAATGAGCTGATGTCAGGGGTTCACAAAAGATCTAATGATACAATAAAACAGTACAGGATCTTTTGTAGGAGCACAGCGCTGTCAAAAGTCAAAGGTTGTTTCACTGGTGGATGAGTAAGCCTTGCGAAAAAAGTTTGTAAAAAATGGGGCATTCTTGTGCCTTGAGTTCTGGCTCTGAGAAATACAAACATACTGAGCTTTAGGTGTGACAAACATTTCATATGTGCATGTGAATGTATTTGTTTGCATTGAAATTCACACAGTATTGAGGGGAAACTGAGTACTTCATGTGTGTAACTGTCCGATCTATTGCTTATTCTCTGTGATTTTTGAAATTATTATGCCTGAATTATAATTAAATTAAAATGAATAACATGATATATCAATATGATGCCAGGAAAAGAAGAAGATATGCACAAATGAAAGAAATAGATCAAAAATAATGTCAAACCCAATTATTTTTCTTCAACTCTGTGTACAATTAATAAGAGAGGATAAGCGGTGCCTAACCATATTTATAAATTGATATCTACAATGTCTATCGTAAAATATCATTGCAAAAAGTCGTTGTATCTCGCTGTAACGTACCAGCCATGATGAGTGCAGCCACGACGTCATTGCGGCCGGTCATAGCAGCTTTGATGAGGGCTGTGAAACCACGACAATCCCTTATTTCCATGTCTATACCAGCGTAGTAGTTAAGGAGATACATGACTGTGTTGATATTTCCTGGAGATAAAACACAGAAATCAGATTTTAGAATATGGAAGTTTCAGTAGTCCTCAAGCGTTGTTTTAAAAAAGTGCAACAGTTGAAAAGAAGCTCTGCTGCTAATAAAAGTCTACGTAATTACTACGTAATGCTGTAGATGAAAGTTACTACTGTCTGATGACACCACGCTTGAAACGGTTCAGTTTTTTTGTTGCACTTTTCTGCTTTCTCTGTTGAACGTCACCTTTACTGTATATTAAGTAAACTTTTTGTTAATGTGTAGGTGCAACTTACCAGCTTGGGATGCGATCATCAGGGCAGTGTTGCCTTCATTGTCCTGGTGGTTTATGTCAATAAAGGGACAGTTGTGAAGCCCATGCACAATATCCACGAAACCTTTGCAGCAAGCCACCATCAAGCCATTCTGTTAGTAACGACCAATTAAAAGGATCAATAACAATGGAGTGTGATATTAGAGCATGCCAAAGCTTTTTCTTTTATTGATGACTATGATGATGATGATGATGATGATGATTGTTATCAGACTCAGTTTTATTGCCAGGTAAGTAACAGGTTACATATGAGGAATTTTTTTTGGTGTTATTAAGGTGCATTTAGCAGTCAACATATATACACAGAATTAGAAAAAGAATATAGAATAAAATAGAATAAAATAAGATAAAAGGAAATAAGATTCACACTATTTACAATAAATTTACAATAAATATCATATTATTATTATTGAAGACACACTCACCCAGCTATTAATGTCCAGCTCCATTACTTCTTCTTTTGTGACCCCTCTCTCCAGAACTTTACGCAGAGAAGCAAGTTCATTACGGGCACAAGCTTGATACAGTGTTGATGCTGTACGCCCGTTTGTTATCCCCGGTGTGTAGTCTGGAAGCACTGAGTCATCAGAGAGGACGCTGTCTGAATCGGACCCGCTCCCCGACAGAGACATGTCGTCCTCATCAGGGCCTGAGCCTAGGTGCGGGTCCTCTGCTGCAGTCGCCATCCTCCAACAGTTGAAAAGGTGAGACGGTACTGTGTCCTATGGCTACATCTGCAAGAATCAAAAGTAGAAACTAGTTTTCCAGAAAACACTGGATGTCGTCTATAGCAACGTAGGCGTAATCAGGTGCACTCTGAGATGGAAACTTAGCAGGGATGGATTTTCCCTCCCTGGAAATCTCTCCGCAATTACACATAATGCCAAGTTAAAATCATCTCCTCACTGTGGGATCGGACGTTGATAGTGGATCACAACATCCTGTAAATGTCAGGCCTCAGACCTTCCACACTGACGAATCAAAAATTGGCTTTTGACAAGGATGAGTCTGTCAGTCAGGGATTATGTGTGACTGTATGAGCTCAGCGTGCCTTCGCTGTTGAGTAACTGGATCAGAATCTAAAAGCCCTGCTGAACGTACAGTAGGGCTAAATGAAGACCAACCCACCTCAGAATAACCTCAGTCACATGTGGCCTTGGTCAACTCATGTTTTGACTCATTTGGCTTTCTGAAAAAAGACTACTGTTTATTCTCTCGTGTTTTTCAAGGTATGGTGTAGCATGAACGCCATCACAGGCAAGAACAGTGTTTCTTAAACTGAAATCAGAACAGAACTGAGATTTAGGAATATTTCACAACTGTACAGGGGATCACTGACAGGGACTTTCCAAATTTTTTTACTTCTCATGTCTTTGTTGTAAAAGAAAGCACTTCTTCTAATCATGAGCGTTTAAGAAATTTTGAGTACAGCTGTATGGAATCTTTTATGCCACATGTCTGATCAGATTCTTGAAATAAAAAAAGTATAAAGTTGAAGGCAGAACTGCAGCATCTGCCTCATCCTTCATCATCACATAGTGTATGTACTATCACTACAAACAAACCAACTGACACTGATATATGAACATAATGAACATAAACTTACCATAAAGTGTAATCAATCAGCTGTAGATGTCGATGTATCCACATGTTGATCCGATCGTCTCTTTCTTCTGACTTCCTCCAACTCTCAGACTGTGTTTTTAGAGCAGCTGAGAAGTCACACTTTTCCTCCCGGTACTTTTCCCATTACTATCCCACAAATTGTCGTGATGACATAAAACTGAGAGGAGGAGTCTTTGCAGAGTCTTCACAGAGTCACTGTGTGTCCAGCTCCTGTGCTTAGCTCATCCCACTTAACAGCTTTACAGAGAGGATTACTTTCTTCTCTGGCCATGTTCAACTTTCAAAACAACAAGACAAGACAAATTGATTTCCAAACTACCTGGTGCCTATATTTGTTAGTTTGCTTAACTCAAGAGAGTTACCCAGTCCATTTTTTCCCCTCATGACTTTACTTTGGAAAATATGTAGGTTCCCCATGTTCCCTTGGAGAAAAATATGGAAGAGAAAACTTGAAGGGGGTAATAACAATAGCATATGAATAAATATGCGTTCATGTAAAAATATCTTATTAAAACACTTGCACCATAGTATTTTGTATTTGGTCCACAAATAAGTCATTAATCTTATTGTGCATGTAGATAATGTTCAGTGTAAACTGCTTAAGGCAGAATAATATAAGACTGACTAGGAGAGAGTCAAATCCCATCAAATATGTCTGGCGTGCTCTGAACAGAACGACAGCAACCAAACGTATCTGACAGGATGACAGTTGCAGTCGTGGCTGAGTGGTGGCATTTCTCAGATTTACCACAGGATGGGGATCTCCCTCACCGTTCACAGGCTCTAACCTCAGACTTCCGCCTTTATTATGTGGTCCCAATAGGGTAAAACATGTGACTAGTTATGTATCATAAATATCACACATTTACAAATTGCATGAAGATGATTTCAATCTGAAATGTTTCTTTGTTCTCCGAGAGGATTTTAATATATTCAGTGCAGTCTTGCCAGAGTGTAGATACATTTAAACACTTATAATAAAACAGGGCAAATACAAAAAAATAAATAGGCGGTTTAACCAGCTCTATATGATGAGTTAGTTGAAGCTTCTGCTTCAGGAATGGACACAGACTGAAATCAGCCTATGGGGCGTGACTGGACCTGTCCTTCAGATTGCCTTATGCAGAAAGGCCTGAGGACAGATGACCCTGCAACTGACCAGCTGTCCTCATTTGCCCGGAGGAAAGAAGGATCTGGTGAAAAGTGAAAAATTGTCTCTTTTTGTGCTTAGTTTGGACGTCAAGCAGGAGAGCACAGAGGTTTCTCTCAAGTCTTTTCCACTTGTTTTCTTCCCTTGCTTCAACTACAAATTAAAGGATCAGGCATGGATGCTTAAATGGCGAGAGAAGAATGAGACAGAAGTCAAAGACCCAAGGTAAAGAAAGACGACGCCATATTAGGACAAAATCAAGGGGAGCTGTAAAAGCGAGAGACGCAAAATGAAGACTTTGGGCAAAGTGCAAGGCGGGACTGAACGGCTCTTGAGATACAGCGTTGATAAAGTGAGTGTCTTTGGTCCATAATTCCAACATTGTTCAAATGTACAATTATTTAGTGAGATATGTCTCTCTATGTTGTGTAATATGTTTATTAACATGCAATTAATACCAACATTAACATGATTCATTGTGATATTTATGTTTTTGAGGCAATTTTAGTTTTTAACTTTTATTCAATACATCCCCTGAACCTTTTTCATTATCTTTCCCTCGGTAGACCACCACAAAATGAAGCCCCGTTTAATAGATAAGAATTCACCTTTAAGACACCTGATTTATTCTTCAGTCTTTGTCTTCTCTGACCCAAGGATTTGATGTTGTGCTGTCTCTCGATCATTGAAGGCCTCTCAGAGAAATTCCTCAGATAAGATAAGAAACTGCTTCGACTGAGGCAAAAATAGGAAAGATAGATGGGTGGATGGAGGGAGGTGAAACAGAGTGGAGAAGTTGTATATTTAGCTCTTATCACTTTTTCCTTTCTGTTAGTGTTTACCTACCCACAAAACCTATTATGCTTCCACATTAAAATACAAAGAGAGCCACAATGAAATGCCTTTGATAAAGAGTACAACTTAAGTAATCAATTTGGTTTGTACGTCACCCACTACCTTGTGTCTGTTTTGTGTATAAGATTTCAGATCCCATTCGGGAGAAACTCTTGTCTGATGAAAGCACCCAGGACACCAGGACACATTTCAAGTGGGCTAGAAAATCCAGTGTGGCTGCAGGAAGCAAAGGTAACACAGCGTGTTTGTCTACTGTACTGACGTCTCCAGTGAATTAAGAGAAATACTGTAGTTTATGCTGCTGTGTGTGCCTCTTATGTCGGCCATCGTGGGGAGCTGTCAGACAGGAAGGCAGAGCAGTGGCCCCATCAGAGGATTGACTGAAGGGGTTGCTCTTTGCACTTTGTGCACAAAACATAAAATAATTCATGAATGTTAGTCTCAAAATACTTAAATTTTACCGTACAAAATATCAACTAATTAGGTATGTGTACAATCATACATATGCATGCGCATGCAGTTATCCTACATTGTAGTGGGATCAGTGCTTTTCAGCTCACAGAGATCATCAATTTAGCAGCGTTTTTAAAAGATTAACTCGACGAAGAGAGCAAGAACATTTTCATATTTTTATAGCTGTAATCTGTCCTCGGTGGATTGAGATTCCACAGTTATGTTGGACAACCTGTGACATGACTGTGTGCTTAACTGTGTGCTTATCTGTGTGTGTGTGTGTGTGTGTGTGTGTGTGTGTGTGTGTGTATGTGCGTGGCTTTCTAATAAACATGTTACTCCTAGAAAAAGCAGCTGTATTAGAGACAAAATTCTTAGCTATTTTCTCCCTTCCTCATCGACTTTGCTCATGTTTGGGTTCGATTGAGTTTACGCATAAATCTCCTTGAATCACACGAGCCTGGACAGCTGTGCTCAGAAGATCATCTAGTCATGAATACTTAATCTTTGCTTAGAGATTAAATCGTCCTGCCTCCATCCCGCCAGATCAGTTTGTTGTGTGTGGGATATTCCCGCATTTTGGTTTGTCTGCAGCAGAGGAAATGCTTTGGTACCTTTGGTGCTTTGTTAATCATAGCATATCCTATGTTTCATCATTGGATAAAGGTGATCACTCAGAGCAACTTTGTGTTGATTTGCAGTGACCATTGACTCTCAGGGTACAAGAGCAACCAAACTATGCCTGCAAAATAGAGTCACCAGTTCCCCTCACTGTGGGGGTCAAGCCTTCAGGCCTGTACCCTTCTCTTGGTGTTCAAAACTTCAAACATTCACTTGCCCACTTGATGACTCATCTGACCATCTCAAGTTTTTGCACCACTGAACTCTCATATTAAGATTCATTAGAAATGAAGGGTTTTTGCACTGCTTATGATATCCCACTCTTTTTGTAACTGTGGAAGGACTGTTTGTGTTGACCGAGTGGTAACCCACCCTGACGTCACCCATTGGTTTATGAACTGCTGTTTTGAAGCCTTGAGTTTTGCATTTTGACTATACTACTTCAGGCGCTTCCGCATTGGCTTGACCTGGTGACTACATTCATTTTCATGAATAGTCTACGGTGCTGGCACAGTCTGATCTCATACTGCATTGACATTCTTAGTTACCCAAGGAAGAGTTGTTTTGTGGTTTTTCCTACATATTGCATTAATGCATCACAGTCATCAAATGTGCGCTGCTGACCACAATTTCAAACTCATTTTACTAATGTCTTTGTTGTGGATGTAAATGCAGACGTCACTTCAGTCACTGTTGAGACACCGGACAGTTTAGCAGTCTAAGTAACTGTAGCTCCTGCCATCCGTGCCGTAACATGAACCTTCTTTTAAAGTTTTTTTTCCTCCTACCATCTTTGACACAAAATCAAAATCAACTGGACCTGTTAGCCCCACAACAGGGGTCACCAATCCCCCCTGAGGAGGACATGAATGTGTGCATCACATTGCATGAAGCTGCATCCCGTGGTTATTGAGACATTCCTTACAAAAATATTAGGGTCATCCCATCTTCATGGTGGCACATGTCTACAAAATTGGTGCCAATTTAGTAGATGTGATATTTTACTGAATTAAAACTTTGAAAATGAAAAGTCAGGGAGTTAACAAAGTAGGATTCCTCTTCAGATGAATTTCTCTACGAAATTTCATGGCAATCCATCCAGTAATATATACTAATAGTATATATATCTGCATAGTATAATAATAGTTATATGGACCAAAGTTTGACAACTGACTTACAAGATTCCCATCTACAGACAACCCATTTACATGGCTAAAAATGACAAGTTACTGAATGGAGAGTTAATCTGTACAGATGGATATCTATGAAAAGTCAATGTTTGTTTCATTGCTCAATGACTGTAGGGAGAAGAGAAGCTGACGAGGGATGTGTGAAGATGGAGGGGAGGGGGAACAACAGGGGCGGGGGGATGAACGAGAGGAGGTGGGGCTGGGAAACAGATGCTGGCACAGCAGCGCAGCATGTTAGTCACCATTCCCTCCCTTATCACAGCTCCTCCCCTTCCCTGCCTCTCTGTCGCTCCCTCACTTACTTTTGGTCCCTCTCATAATCTCTGCCCACTATCTGTCCACCGAGAGAGGCAGGGGAGTGGAGGAGAGGACGGTCTCTGTTGTTTCGCTCCTGCGGCTTGTCTTCAAGTCATGGGATAGCAATTTCTGTCGCAGGAGTTTCTACTAAGATTTGCACAAAATGACTGTGGAGCTCTCTCTGCACTTTCCCTCTCATCGCATCTGGGGATTATCGCAGGAATAGTGTGTCTGCTTGTGCTCGTGTGTGTGTCCCTCCAGCACTATGCCCACTTCTGAAAGTCTTGGGTCGAGCAGCAGGAGTGGATCATCATGAGAGGGAGTCACCACCAGCGAGGGTGTGGGTGTCAGCACCTGTTCAGAAAAGTGCTCAGCAAATGCGGTTGCTGCCATGTCCGAGTCAGAGGTACGTAGATGCTCTGCTCTTAAGGAGGACTTTCTCTGTAGATGCTGTCTGACTGAATGAAGTCCATAGGTATTCTCCTTTCAAAGTGTTTCTTCACAAAGATGTTGCTGCAGCTTGTACATAATGTTTTGTAATGTTATGCAATGAACTCAGGTTCCCTCTGTCATAAGCCAGAGCATCCCTTTTATTCTGCTGACGTGCTACTGATAGCAACTACCTCAGCCACATTAAGCAACCAATTAAACCCTGTTAACACAAGGCATGATGCTGCCAGCAAATCACAATTTACAGAAACAGTATCTGTACAAAGAGCTGGAAAGGTTCCCTTAAATTTTTGTTCACTTCTGTATATACTGTATGTACTGTATGTTGTGTGGTATACATCATACATATGTGAGGCGAGTGCATCTCACACATACACACACACACACACACACGCACACACACACACACACAAAGTAGGTAAAACAAATGAAAATTCGAATGAAATTAGCTCGGTTTGTTTAACATCATAAGAAAATAAATCACAAGGATGGGGACTTTCATTGTGGTACTTGATGAAGACAAGAGTGATGGTGTCTGTGTTTTTTTGTCTTTTTTACCTAACAGCATGGAGGTTAAAGGTATTTATTTTTAAACTCCATTGTAATTATCTAATGAGAAATAGTATTTATTCATATATATATGAGTTATACATTTTTGTGAAGTCTGATAATGTTTTGAACATTTTGTAAGTATCGAGACTCAAAGTTTGTAGATTTTTAATCCACAAATTTTACTACTGAGATGAAGCCATGAGCTTGCATTACAAAAACTTTTGACTGCCATTGTGTGTAGATGCATTTGTGTGGCAGTGGGTAAAAACAGAAAGCGATTTCCTTAATCTGTATCCCTACAATACTGTGACACAGGGAAAAACAGCTGTACACACATACACATGTTCAAACACGCAGACACACACACACACTCACAAACATAGACACACAAACATGACCCATTATTGCTCCGACCCTTAAATCCTCTGTTGTTCCAGTTGCTCGGCGAGTGATTACAGAGCAGCTCCACTGCTCTGACAGACCCTGGAAATAGACGTGTGAAATGTGAAAATTAAAAGCAGCCTTGTGTTGAGATGCCTCAATTTCTCACCTGTGATCACAAATCTTGATAGAACATCTTTTCGTCAGCATATACACATTGTCTGTGTGAAGCAATGTCAGTACTGCTGTTAGACAAGGTGTTTTCTCCCATCCGACTCTGTCGATGAGTTTGTCGATGAGTTTGCTTTGTGTTTGCAGACACGCATTCACAGTCAGGATTACCCCAGCTCTCATTTTTCTATGTAATATATTTGTCTCTTCCTCCATACCATTTCTATACTGCTGTAGGGAGGATGTATTTAAGCTGGAAGATCCTTTGCTCTTCTTCTTGCAAGTTGTGATATGGAACTTTGTGATCTCCCTCTCTTGCTCTCTCTTGAAGACCTTCCTTCATTTAGCAGTCCTTATATCGGGGAGTTTTTTTCCATCTCCTTTGTTACAATTCAATGTCCAACAGCTAATTTTAAAGGCAAAGAAACCCCTCCAGATAAAGTATATTTAGGAAATTTGCGTAGAAATTGACTTAAAAGTCCTGCCAGCCACCTCACGGTCTCAGTAAGCATACATCAGTCTGGCTCAGTGACTGCCATTAGTCTATTAGGGCACGTGTGTGTGTGTGTGTGTAAAGTAATCACTGCCAGTATGTGGAGAAGTAAACCTGATGACTAACAAGCACAAAAGTGTTTACTTACACATGTGCTGCAGACTACATATCAACCTAGCCATTTTTGCACTTTTGTATCTGTTGTGAGTTTTGCTTGAATATTGTCTTGGAATCATTGGACGGGCTGATCTTCATCTAAACTCAATTTTCCACAATTAATCAGTTAGACATGGTCTTGTGTCCCTCACAAGAGAAGAGTCCAGCAGGCACAGACCTCTCACTGTCCTCTTGGGCATTACTGATGGATTAAAACATTTCTGATGGATGAAATCATCATTACTGTTATCAGATCCAGTCTTTTTGGACTCAAAAGGTCTGCTTCACTTGCTGTTGAAAACTTTCACATTTTCCACATCCATTCAGACTTTAGCAGGGATGATGTATCAGCTCTATCGATACAGAAGAGTGACAGATGAATGGAACTAAAGACAACCAAATGAACACACACAGCTGTTAGCACCTAAAGAGCCAGGTGTAATCCCAAAAAGACCAAAAAAAAAAACCCATTGAGATTTATATTCCCCTGGTGACCCGTCACACGACTTAAAATGAATAACTTATGTTGCTTTATAACGGAAGAATGTGCCGTTGTTGCGTTTACAGTATTTTGTGCTGCCCCCAATTTCCAAAAAACAAACAGTCAAAGGCAGTGGTGAACTCGAGTTCGAGCTAGAGATAGTCAGAGTGGGTGCAAGTCTCAGAAAGCTTGTTCAAGCTCTGTGGTACATCCTGTTTCTTCATGCTCAGTTTGGACTCAGACCTTCACTGAGGAGATTTTTTGGGGCGTGAGACAAACAAGAAGAGTGACCACAGTGTTCGTCTGAGAGATCACATCAGCAGCAGTGTTGTGCGAAAAAGGAAGTGGTTGTGTGAGCGGTACATGTCCAACTACATTGTAGAAACAGTTACTGTTTCATACAATATGCAGGATATGAGGGTGAAAGGATGTTAATCATAATCATTATTGTCATAGTTTACTAGCAAAAACAATGTTCCTAATAATGGACCAGCTCTCCTTTGTTCACTCTTTTTCACTGTGATTTTGTGTGAGGGAGAGTGTGTGCATGTGTGTTTTTACTTCTATCAATCTGTCAGTCTCCCAGATTGATACAGATGTGAATCAGTCCTGCTAACGATTGTACGGATGAGGACGATTTGAGAGTGGCTGATTTGTAGTTTTGTAGTTGACAGCGATGTGGACTGAGATGTATTTCTCTTGGCAGTATTTAAACAGGAAGTGAAGCAGACATTTTGGGCCCAAAAATGATTGGATCTGAAAACAGTGATAATTTCATCCATCAGCATGCACATAATGTGAAGCAACAACATCAATCATCTCCCATAAATATATATATGGCACACAAAGGGCTGGTATGAAGTGTCTGTTTGAAGCAGCATCTCAATAAATCCTGACGTCACTGACTGTGTCCATCTATGGGCTTGAGTGGGGGAAGATAGAAGTCAATTGTCTCTCAGAGAGGGGGAGCGACAGGGGGAGAGAGAGAGAGAGAGAGACGACCTGAACAACATGATGTAAAAAAGGTCATGGAAGCTGCACTCTCTTCTATCTGAGCCAGATAAGCACAGATGTTCTCTGTCATGAGAATGATTTTCTCGTTAAACACCCGACATTATAAAATTGGTTCACTCTTACTGTAATCATGCCACATAGTTTCAATGTTTTGGTTCACTTTCAAAAGTAGCATACATGTAGATAATATCCTTCTATTGCATAGACACATTGTGATTATACTAATTCCGTCATTGCTTCACATCATATTCTGACACTTATTGAAAAATGATTAACCAATTTAAAAATATGCTCTGGTTCAGGTTAAAATAAGCCACTCAGTCACTTTTTTAGCTGGGTGGTTGACAGCTTCAACAGGCTGAGAGGACAGAGCTCGAATTAGATTGTTTTCACAGAAAAAGTTGCAAAAATACATCTTTGAACACATGCAGGTCTACGACAGGTGGGCAAAGGGAGAATAAGTAAATACCTATCAGTAAAGATGAGAAAAGTGAAGCCAGATGACTTGAATGTAAAAATTCTCCAGAAAATAAACAAACAATCTACTCAGTTTCAGTTCATTTCAAACTGTTGCACAATTGGCCGGTAGTGTTTGAGCTGCTGGTGCCTTGTGTGACAGACATGATTACGGTCAGGTTGACTGACCCCTTGCTAATGTTTGGTCTTGTTTGCTGCTATCTCTCTCCATCTGGGTAGGTGTGTTGCCTGAGCCAATGGGCATGCTGAGAAAATCAAACCCCACCCAACCTTAATCCATCCATCAATCTGCATGCACCAGAGAATTTGTGTTGCACCTCCACAACTGATGAGTCACACGAACCAGCCTCAATACTAACTCAAAAAATGTTTTCCTTCAAATTTTAGATAGAGTTGAAACAGTCACCATTCACTTTTCATAGACAAAGTTTTACACAAAGAAAAAGGTAGTAAAATGTAATTTGGATGTTGTTCATGCCATTCATAGCATGTATGCTTGCACGTACTGCTGACAGTCCCAGCAGTCCGGATGGTGCTCCAGCTGTTGCTCCGTGGGAAAATGACACATTACATAAGCATCTCAAACAAACATGACAAACTGAGTCACTCATCTCAGCAGCGATCTGTACGTGTGTGACCATCACGCACCATTAAGGGCCAGCTCAGAAAGTGTTGATTGACAAAATCTCCAGTAAGGTGCACTTGTTGTATCATTTCAACAGATGGTGAGATGGTCATTAGAGGCCCTGTATGGCCTGACCTTGATACCTAAGACCATTAGCATCTGTCTCTGCTCAGGGTGATAACATTTGTAGATGTTTGCACAAAGGGAATTTATGTACTTTCTGCGAAACACTAATGGAGAGAGACAACAGCGTGCATTGAAGATTGAGAGACAGATTAGATTGAACAACACAGGCTTGTAACTAGCTTCTAGGGCTGACAGTGTCGATCAAGAGGCCTAAAACTTTGGTCTAGAATGAAATAAATCAATAAATATTAGATATTGCCATGAACTTTGTTACAGACACTCATGGTCCCAGAGGATGAAATCTAATGACATTGTTGACCCGGTGATTTTTCCTCCAAGCGCCATCAGCAGGTTGATTATTTTGATGTGTAGTGGACAGACTTCTTTGAAATTTGATACAAACTTCTGTGTTTCCTTCAGGATTAATGATAATGATGCACAAACACACAGCCTCTCTCTCTCTCTCTCTCTCTCTCTCTCTCTCTCTCTTGCATTTACACACACATGCACAGATACACGGACACAGGCACACACGTCCTGACCCTCTTCTCTTCCCTCTTAATCAACCCATTAATGAAATGAGTGTGTGGTGTTCACTGCATGACTGAAGCACCAGACAATGAATTAGTATGATGACAGTCTTATTTGGATCTAGCCTACTTTAAGTGACAGAATAAAGGACGAACTAGCATCTACAGTAGAACTGAAAAAAACATACAAATTATTACTGTCATGAGATAATGAAAGTGTAATTTATTTTCCAATACATACATATTGAACACCTATTATTGATTTATGAATGGCGAATGTGATATTTGTGCAATATTTTAATTTAGGGATTAATTTTTTTGCTCATCCCCATCTGGTAGAAGGATAACCGAAATGGTACAGGAGGAAAAACACACGGTTCAGTATTTCCCTGTCGGTATGGGGTCTTGTTTAATGGCTGTATCAGGCAGTTTTGGCAAACGGCTGACCCAGATTTTCTCTGGCTTCTTGAAAGCTTGTTATTATGATTACAGCTTACATAAATGTGCTGACAGGGAATAGTGGCTTCTGGGAAGAGTCCAAAACGATTAAGTGGGGATGCTGAAAGCTCCCCCTTTGCTATGATCAGCAGAACAGAGTGAAATATTAATGTAAGGAAGCTTGATTAAAACAGTGTGGTTGAGGATTAGGTACCAGTTTCCACAATTTAGAGACTTAAAGAGGGAAACTCGATCCAGCTGTAAAAGGGTGTCAGCTCCAGAGTTGGTCCGGCAGAGTTGTAGAACGAGGGCAGAGCAGAGTTCAGTTGTATCTGACAAAATCTGAAAAGTTTGTATCATTTAAATTTCTAATTCACCATCTACATTGTAATTTAGCATGAGATCAATTTCCCTACGTTTCATAACTGACAGTTAAGTATTTCAGATCAGGTATTCAGTTTGATGATTCAGTTGGATAAAAATAAATAAAATAAATATCAGTGGCGGAAAGCCTTGGCAAATACATTTACTGCTCAAGGACTTTACTCACAATTTTGTAACTTTTCTAAGAATAAAAGAGATTGAAATTAGCTCCACCTTAACCAGATACAACAATGAATTCTGGTTACATGTTATTGCATCAATAATAATAATCCCATTAAGTGTGATAACGTAACACTGACAGCAGTCAAAACTTGCATTTTGTTATAACTTTGAACACAATATTATTGTATTGATACTTTTGTTTAGCTAAAATATCTAAATAACGCAGTTGAATAAAATGACTATTTTTCAGTCTTGTATTGTGAATTTGTGCAGATTTCTTTAGATATTCTTCTTCGCAGTGCAAAAGCAGTACTTGGTTAGAGTCAACAATGTGCATGAATTCATGTACCATTGGTCAAAATTTCCATTAAGTTTGAACAAGTCAAATGAGTTGTTGTAAAACTTTACGCTGTCTGGCGTCCTGTCCCAACCTCTGCTGTTTGCAAACTCATGAACCATCTCATGTAGCGTCACAACATGGGGTCTGCCTGTGTGAATGCAAATAATGCATTTGTCAGTGCATTAAAAGAGGACAGTCCATGTTCATTATGCCTTATTCTACATCAACCCTGCCGTAATCCTGTTTTGTAAAATTCAATAAAATAAAAAAAAGGACATTGCTATAAATGGTGTGATCTTGGTTACTGATCAACCCTGTTTGGTTTAAATAGATTAACAGTGTGCAACAAATGTAATAGCATAAACCTTCTAGTTACATTAATGAATCCTTCCTCATGAGAACAGATCTGTTGTTGTGTTTATAGAAATTTAGGACCGGTATGTATAGAAGCTGCAGCTACTAAAGTTACAGTTTGGGCTTAACACAGGAAATTGAACGACATTTTTGTGCAGAAATCTGTCTGACGCATCTGACCTGAGAGGATGTACCCCACAATTAGCTGCTGTATTCCACCCCCTCCACTCCTCTCTCTCTCCCTCTACAGGAGAGTCGTACTCTGTGGCGGGCAGTGACGGCAGTGTCACGCCATCAGGGGGCTCTGTGCCCCACCACGCCTCAGGCAGCTCCAGCCCCTGTTCACACTCCCCGTCAGGAGGGTCACGGCACCCTGTCAGTGCCCTGAAGAAATGGCTCACCAACCCTGTACGCAAACTGAGCTCTGATACCAGAGGAGGAGCAGGAAAAGTGGAGAAGCAGATGTGCAGGTCAGACAGGAGGCCGCCGCCATCGCCTCCTTCCCACAATGAAGCTCAGCCGCGGTCTCTGGAACCGCACGTTAACCACAACATCCTCCCCTCTGGAGACATGGTGAGAGACGCAAAGACTGAGAGCTTACGAGTTTAACGTGACTTATTCATCATGAGGAAACATATTTGATCTGCTTGTTTCTAATGGCTGTTTATTTTTCCATCGCACAGATGTGGAGAGACAGTCTGTCGAGTCCAGCAGCTCCTACACAGCCGTCCCGTCAGAGCTACTTATCTGACCTGCTGCAAGGCAGAGACACACTGAGTCTGGTAATTCTATTCTATTTTGTTTTATTATATCTCATGCACCCAGGTTTGTCTTGTGAGGACCCTCACTGACGCATAATGCATTCATACATTCATACAAACATTTATTTGCATACACCAAGTATGTGGCGATCGTAGTATAAGTTGCCACATATTCTATTACCGTGTATAAGAGTGGTTCTTTACCACTGGTCCAGGGACTGGACAAGGAGGCTCTTTCCACTGGGCTGTGAAGAAACAATATGATTCAACAAAAAGGCAAAATGATAATCAAACTGTAGACCATTTGCACAGCCATTACCTGAACAGGATCCTGGGTTCAAAGTGATTTTGAAAAAAACCTTAATGCAGGTCTTATTAGCAAATAACTTGTATGCTTCTTTGATTTCCACCAATTGTGCCAAATAAGCAGAACATTTTCTCACATTTTGTTGCATATAGTGTGCGTGCCCACACACATGCACATACCACTTCTTTCTGGAGACCCCACACTGTACGAAGTGCTCTTTGAAAGGCCGTGGTGAATGGAATCACTCCTGTGGGCTTTTCGAGACGGCATCTGGAAGATATCAACTAGCCAAGCAGCCTGAAACAGGCCGAAACAGGGTCAGGGTTGGGGGGTGAGGAGTTTACTCTGAAATGAGAAGAAGAGGCGTGCAGACAAGGTGAGAAACAGGCCTGTGGATGTCAGACAACTCTCCAAGGATGAGAGTCAAGCTTCATAAGGTTTACATTACAAATGAGAAGAAACTATTTCTAAAGATTTCAAACAATCCGTTCACCAATCAAGTCTGCTCTATAAGTTACTGTCCTCATTCTCAGTCAAATAGTCTATTGGGATAAAATTACATCATAGACACATTCAGCTTTATATTTACTTTGGCTCCTTCCCTTGGTGCTACCCTGGTCAGTGTGAATAGAAAGACTTATCTTCTCATCTCGTCAAAGCAATAGTTTGACAATTTGGGAAATACGCTAATTCGCTTTCTTACTGTGAGTTAAATGAGGAGGTTGATTCCATGATAATGTTTGTACAGTAAAAATGTTGCAGGAGCCTGTACAGGGGGAATGAACATGTAATATCTTGTTTGTTTCAGCCATGCAATAAACTAAGTGCATAAACGACAGCGAGACTATTTAAAAAAATCAACACATAAGGTCTACAGGATAACACTAATGGATATTACATGTTATCGAGTTATATGAGTTTTAGAGGTGCGAGTGAGTGGTTGTTGTAACATTTGGACAGATCCAGGCTCGCTGAGGCCCCCCTGTTTTCAGTCTTTAAGCTAAGCTAAGATAACGCTGCTGGCCCCAGTGACATATTTACTTTACAGATGTGAGAGTGGTGTTGAGCTTCTTGACCAACAAAAGCAAATCTATTAACGGCAAAGTTGAACTATTCCATTATCCTTCTCATGGTTTTCACAGGAGCTTATTGCAGTTAGAGAGGAAGAAAACGTTAAGAGCAAACACAAAGTAAAGCTGAGCCAGAGTGGAGCTGGAGTTTGAAATGAACCTCAGATGTTGTTCATAGGCAGAATGTGTCAGGCTGCTGGGTGAGGATGTGAACAAAAAATATGGGCCTTATAAAAGAAGGTTAAAATGAACAGAAAGTGCATATTTGACCTAAAAACTGCCTCCACAGAAGGATTAATATTCAGTGCACCAAGGCAGAGAACAAAATGTGGCGAGACAACAGTATGTCAAGAGGATTACAGTCGAATTCACATTGGATTATGCTGCTTTTAGGTGAGGACTGGTATATGTTATATAACTACTCTCCTCACCACCACCCTCTTTTTTATGACTGACAAATTGTGCAAATGTTGCTCATTATTCACCTTCATCTCTCAGGCCTGCTCCTACGTTTCCAAATGTCCTTGCCCAACAGTCTCCCGAGCAACAAGGAGAGACATTAAAAAGGGATTATTACTCTCAGGTTCCCTGGTAATTTAGGGGCTGGCATCACTTTCCATAAGAGGATCAGCAAAAATGCCAAGCTGATGTGTTTCTCAGGATTAGTACCCTCACATCTTCATATTTTTCCACAAGTGTGTTCTGGCTTGGCCCAAAGAGGCTGAAGCTCAATGATTTAAAGGTGTGTAGCTGACACCCAGTGGCCAGGCCTCTCCCGCACTACAGCCAATAATTTGAATATACTCCATTACAAGTTGTAGTGTTACAAGTCCTTTTTCAGTTTGGAAGAAAGTGTCAATAGTAAAAGTATACATGCAGAATAATGGTCTCTGTGACTGATGTATTATTATTATAATATGACATTATTACACAGTTGATAGTGATGCATCAATTTTAGCATGGTGTGGGTGGAGCACTTTTGAACTACTTTACATACAGTTAGTTAGTGAGGTGCAGTGTTGGGCCCACTGCAATGGGTCACAAGATAATTCTGGGAGAGAAAAAAGGGGAAAACTAAGTTCTGCTACTCTACTTTCTCTTGGGAAATATTGGATAATTTTTACCTCAAATAGCTTTTTAGGTTTAGGTTTTGCGTCTCTTTGTTGGAAGACTGCAAAGATTTTGGAAACTCGGCAAGGGGCCCCATCCCTGCTTTTACATAAGGGGTAGACTGTGTCAAGGCTGTGAACCACTGGTTAAATCTTTATAGTATAGTAATCAGTATAGCTTATTGAATGTTGTCTTTGATGTGAAATCGTGATCTGTAAACAACGTTCAACATTTCCCTCAGAAATGTAGTGGAGTAGAATTAGAAGCAGAAAATAAAAAAAAAGTGAATGACGAATGTACTTTTTTCTAATCCTCCTACATAACATCTTACAGTAATGCTCACCAAAATCTGTACCGTCTGGTTTGTGTGTTTTAGAGTCAAAAATCCAGCATCAACACTCTCCAAGGCGAAGACAACTGTGCCGTGACTGATGATACAGGCAGTCAGTGTTCGGCCACAGTGGACAGTGAAGAGGAGAGAAACATGGCCTTAGAGAAGAGCATGTAGGCGTCAAACTCCACATTAAAGAAATGGTTTGATATTTTGGGAACTATGTTGATTAACCGTGTTGTCGAGAGTGAGATGAGAGGATTGATACCATACTCATGTCTGTATGAAAAACGGTGGCGTATTGTGCCAGACCAGTCTTTGGCCTGGTGCACTCACTTCAGGAAGTTTATGTTTTTTGCTGCCGGCCAAGATATAGTCCAACATAAAACCCGTTGTAAAAACCCAACTTTGCTATTTTTACACTTTTGAGGATTTTGGCCAGAATGGTGGTCTCACCCGGTTTCCATGCTTTATGCTAAGCTAAGATTACCATGGTGGCAGGAGTTTCATATATGAGAGTGGTATGGTTGTTCTCATATCACTCTTTGTACGAACTTAAATGAGCATATTTCTCAAAATGTCCCACTATTCTTTTAACACCTGTGTACATTTCTGGTTTTATTTTCCCCCTGATTTTCCTTATCTGCTTTTTTTAAATATCTCTTTCAGATACGTTCTGACAGAGCTTATAGAGACAGAAACGCTGTATGTGGAAGATCTTGGACTCATAGTGCAGGTGTGTCTCTTCAAAGCTTCAGATTATCTGTTTATGACAGTTATAAAGACATAATTCTTTGATCATTCTGACTCTTTAATCATTAACACTCTACAAAATTCATGTTATAAACTGAGATAGGTTTTTTTTCTGTATGGAAATTAGCAACTGCTGTTAGACTGCTAAAATCATGTGTGTGACGGTGTGTGTAGGGCTACATGGCCACCATGGCTAATCAGGGAGTTCCAGAGGACATGAAAGGGAAGGACAGGATTGTGTTTGGAAACATTCACCAGATCTACGACTGGCATAAGGAGTGAGTCAGAGACGTCTCCTCTGTCGTCTTTTTCCCCTCTCACTTCCTCTGACATTTGAACAATCTCTTCATTTGGTGGGATAACTATTCCTGCTTGACCTTCTCTGCACCGTGTCACACAGTTACTTCCTGGGAGAGCTGGAGAAGTGTGTGGACGATCCAGACAGCCTGGCCAAGCTCTTCATCAAACATGTGAGTCCCCAGATCAAGTGGGGATGTTTTGAGTTTTGCCGAAGGTTGCAGCTGCCTCACAGCTCAGGGCTCTAACTGTGTTTAAAGCCTCGGGCCCCTGCCATCCAGATGCGCCGTTGTCTTGCTGATCAGTTGTCTGCAGGTGCAGCTGCAGATTAAAAAGGGCTCGTAATCACTGTGGTTTGACTAAAGACGCCTCAAAGCCGACAATCATCACAATCATGCTCCACAGAGACCACGCTGTGTGTGACGTTGAGCTGGAATTACAGGTTGTCAAACTCCATGAGAAGAATTCACGCCCCCTTTGAACTTATTCAAGACTTAATAAGTTACACTGCACATTGAACATAAAACTGACAATTTGATATCAAAGTGAAAACAAATCTCAGCACAAAATAATAGATGAATTGAAAGATGAAGATTAAAACATGTAAAACAGTTATACTCAGGAAAAGAGGATGGTAAATACTGTACATCTTGATATCAGTAGTCAGCATGCTCTATGTGGGGCATGCCTAATTAAACCACAGTAAATGAAACGGTTCTTTATCAGCCACTGGAACTGGATTTAATGAGGCATTTGATAATGATTAAAAAAAAAAAAAAATCCAGAAAACTCTACACGGAAACAGGAAACAACACAACTGAGAGGAAACTAAGAATTGGAGCATCTCTGTCCGTCCCCTCTTCGCACTGCTCCTCACACACACACACACACACACACACACACACACACACACATCTTATTTCGAAGTATCACCACATCTCTGTCTTAAATTTCCAGGAACGACGTCTTCACATGTATGTGGTTTACTGTCAGAACAAACCAAAGTCAGAGCACATCGTCTCTGAGTACATTGAGAACTACTTTGAGGTGACTATACTTTTACACCACAGTAAATTTATTCCCTTCGAAGACTTTTTTAAGTTAATGAATTGAACATTTTCTCTCTGTCTCTTTTTACCTGACAGGATCTCAGGCAGCAGTTGGGTCACAGGCTGCAGCTCAACGACCTGCTCATCAAGCCTGTTCAGAGGATCATGAAGTATCAGCTTCTGCTGAAGGTTTTGTTTTTTAACCAAACTATGTCTCTGCATGGCACTGTTACATGAATTAACATGATCATTGTAACACAATAAAAAAATATTTAAAAAAAACCTGAAATGAGGGGTTACTGTACCACTTTCAAAGGAGGAGGATTTTATATAACCAAACACTAAAACACAAAAGTTGTTCCTGTTAATGGCTTATGATCTGAAAAGCATTAGTAAATGATTTATTAGAGCCATAGATGAAAGTATATGAACTTAAAAATAAAAAATGGTGACAGATTAGTAAGTAAAAGGAAAATGTGTAAAGGGGAAAACGTGAGAGGCATCAGAGTGTGGAGTGTATACCCTGAGCATGCACTGTGCATACCCATATTATGCAATGCTAACGTTTTAATATTGTAATAACGGAATTCCATAATTACTTAAATCAAACCACGAGATGATTAATTATTGGTCTAATAAGTTACTGTTTCTGCCTGATTCCAAAATCCTTAAAAGTCTAAAAAAAATATTTTTTCACCCTCAGGACTTCCTGAAGTACTACAGTAAAGCAGGAAGGGATGTTGAGGAGCTGCAGGTATGATTTTATTATGGAATGTAAATACAAAGTATTCTGAATGAATGTGTAGCAAAGATATTTCTTTGTGTGTGTGCCACAATCTTGTGTTCACTTACTGATTCTCCCTCCATCCAATTGGTAGATGGCTGTGGAGGTGATGTGTTTTGTGCCAAAACGCTGTAATGATATGATGAATGTTGGCAGGCTCCAAGGTTTCGAGGTGGGAAACTTGTTTTTTTAATCTCTTTGTTAAATCAGAGGTTGAACACACATCCAGGGTGTCTTGCGGTCTCTCACAATGTTTGTGACACGCACACATTGTTTCAGGGTAAAATCACAGCTCAGGGGAAGCTGCTCCAGCAGGACACCTTCTCTGTCAGTGAGCAGGAAAGTGGCCTCATGTCCAGGGCGAGGGAGCGGCGGGTCTTCCTGTTTGAGCAGCTGGTCATTTTCAGTGAGCCAATCGATAAGAAAAAAGGCTTCTCGTTGCCAGGGTACACTTTTAAAAACAGCATCAAGGTAAGAGTGAAACCTGATTGAATGCATTTCTGGTTTAGTGTCTGCTCTCAGTGTTTAACACTCCTCCTGTGTGCACTCTGCAGGTCAGCTGTTTGGGCGTGGAGGAGCACTCAGAGGATCTATGCTGTCTGGTCCTCACCTCCCGGGGGAATGACGGTAGTGTGACACGTTTCATCATGCAGGCATCATCTTCGGAAATACAACTGGCCTGGCTCAGTGATGTGGTCCAGATTTTAGACAATCAGAGGAACTTTCTAAATGGTACCAGAGCTCAGTGTTTCTTTAATAAAACTACACATGTAAGATTCGGGATTGATGAGTAATGTGACATCTCCTCCCGTCCTCTGTAGCCCTTCAGTCCCCGATAGAGTACCAACGCAGAGAAAACAAGTCAAACAGTCTGGGCAGAAACATGAAATCTCCAACCGCGTCAGCTCCTGGCCTGCGACCTCAGTCGTCGGCATCCATGGACCGACGCCAGCAGCCCTGCCTGTTGTCTTACAACACCTCCCTGCCGTCTCTGCATCCGCCCCAACACTGCCCTGCTTTGAAGGCGGTGAGTCTACATGCTTCTTTACAAATTTTACACATAAGCATGCATCTCTCTGTCTCTCACGTGGTCTTTATTGGATTTCCGTCTCTGTATTTAGGTTTCTAACCCTTGTGCGGTGAAACCTCGAGCATCTCTGCCGCCGCTTTTCTCCCACCAGCAGTTTAGTTTGTACACAGAGGTGAGACACCACCGTGGGCCATCAAATGGTCTGCTTCCGTGCAGCCAGCACAGCATGCAGGTACTTCAGTCTTCATTCATACAGCGATGAAAAGAAAATTCAAAATTCTTTACTTAATATATTAATCATCAATTATTTTTAGTTGTCTAGATTTGGAAATTTCATTGTCCAAAAAAAAAAACTGCCCTTCAGCTTAGCTATTATGTTTCGCTTTATACATGTTTGATTCCTTTTAAGTTTAGTAAAAACAAAACAGACACACACACACGCTCACACACTCACTGGGTTTAAAGTTGTGTCGGTGGAGCTGTTGTCTCTGTGGCAGCAGCCTGAGGCTGTTTATTGTCCTGATCTCTCATGATGGGGGGAAATGACTCTTGCCTCTGTCAGATATCCTGTTGTTGTTGTTTCTGTGTGGATTTAAAAACTTTGACGACCTAAACTGTGGCCGGTCTCATTCAGTCATCTAGTTTATGGAAAACCCACTGACCTGCTGTTTTATCTTTTTCGCCCAGACTTCCACAAAGAGGAGGAAATGGTTAGATCACAGTGCTCTTATTAATCAGGTTTGTCTGGCCTGATTCCACAGAGTCACTCTCTGTTCTCCCTCCTGGTGTTTTTGGATCAGCAGTGTTTCCATCCAGCTTCCATTTGGGTGGAGACAAACAAGCAAGTTTCCTTTCTACCTTAAATTCGCTGCTGAGCTGCTGATCCCTCGCACTTCAAGACATAGTCAGACCTCTCTGAGTCGCTGTCTGTCTCTTTGAACAACAGGACTAGATAGATTGTTTATAGAAATGGATGTAGTCACATGAAGCCAATGCTGGGCCTGAAGCCTGTATTCTCTGGAATGGCCAGCAGAGGCAACTCCACTGGTTGCAAAAAGAAGTCTGTTTCTATAGAAGTCAATGAGAAACGTATCTACTTATCACACAATTATAGCATCAGTGAACATTTTCCTGAAGACTTAATGGTCTCAGTTGCTAGTTTTGAGTCTTTGTCAATACAACATCATTGTCATTTTGTAAATTATGATCCCATTTAGAGGAAAATAGATGATAAAGCACTGTATACATTGGGGCGTGGATGCAGCATGATTGACAGTTAGTACTGTCTAATCAGTGCATGGTTGCAGGTGTAGTTGGGCGTGCAGTGGAAGAGCTCTCTGCCACAGAGCGTTTTACCACCTTTCAGTTCGTTGTTTTTGTTTTTCCGTAAAGCCAACTTTACTCTCTAGGTCTGGTTCTCTTCACCCCTCTCCTCAACCTGTTTTCGACCATGGCAGATAGTTGTTGTTAATGTAACAAAACTCAGTAAACCTACACCATCACCAAAAAGCAGAAACACACTTAGGGAGTTACTTTGGGAGTAAATGTGTGTTGTGTCTTGAAACTTGCAAGTCAGAAAATGTTAAATGTATTGCGTTGTTTCTCCTCTCAGGGCGTGTCTGCCAAATTGCAGGCGACCTTCTTTAAGGCTGAGGGCGGGATTTATTCGGCACATCAACCAATCAACCTGGATCAGCTCACGGAGAGCGAGCAGTAATGCCCTGCGATGACGCATGACTCTCTTTACCCTCCAGGAGTAGGACTGAGCTGCTGAGTGCTTTGTCAGCATAGTTTGACTGCTTCACTCCTGTACAGAAGTCATCGAGGTATTAGCGTCCGCACATTGTGTCCCAGATTTCCTTCCAGGTTCCCTTCAAATACCACTATGGTGCAGGCTTATCTGATGTTGGTTTGTGTTCATTGTGCACACACTGCATATACACGTCTTCAGATGGTGGTAACATTAGATGAAATGTGAAAATATTGTTTTGAAGCACCACAGACTACGTCTACTTCATATTGGTTATGTATGCATTTCTTACTTTTTTTCCATTAAAGTTTCCTTGATGAATATTCTTTGTAATAGATAATATTTTTCACAACGGACCCAATCCACTTTATTCTCCCAGAGAACTGGGTTCTTAACTCCATGAACACAGTCGTACTCGGGGTCCTCAAATGACTGTAGCGTTGAATTCACCGGGTGGCTGCAGATTCCGGCTTCACCGTGGGATCTGTATCCATGTGAGTTTTCATGCATGTGTGTTCAGTAAAGATTAACGAATAGCTTGTGTTTTCCCATTGGTGGGCTATTTTGATCCAGCCATTGTTTGTGTTATCTGAACTAAACACACATACACAAACACGAACCACAGCGTGTGTCAAAATCAAGCAGAAAGAAGACAAAGGGAACAAAGATAATACAGAGGTGCTCATATGTCACTGTCATCTTGAATGTAAATAATCTCACGTGGAATCATATCAGTAAAACTCTGTCTTGTTACGTCCTGATACACATACAGAATTAAAAAAAGAAATATGCTGGTTACATATTGGCATCGTTGTTTTTCAACAAAAAAAACCTTTTTCTCTGAAAGAAAATAGAAACCTGATCTGTTTTCTGTGACTTAATTATTTTATGTATGTTTCATAATATTCCCAAGATCATCTGTCTTTAGCACACACCTCACCATACCATAATGTACAGTGTGTCTTACTGGCTCCCCTTGTTTCCCTTTTCTCTTCTAAAATCATGTCTGATTAGTTTGGTCCAATTTTTTCACAAGATTACCTGCAATATGTATTAATAGCTTTAAATCAGATTTTTACACAAAATGAATGTCATAACAGTGAACCTGTTGGAGTACACCGGCCTCTATCGGAGAGATCATGCTCGTAATTAGTTATTTTGTGATCACATTTTTATTGTTGTAATTTCCCCTCAAACTCTGGAGGTTAAATCAAACAAAATGACACAATACATCAGCCCCTGCCAACACCTGTAATACTAGATATTCTTAAAGATATGTGTAGTTTTTGTCATTATTAGGTAGATTAGTGCCCCGTCTATCTGATATTTCTAAGAAAGACCGATTTCCATTCCCTGTCTTCACAAATCAACATTTATCTCACTGATGAGAGGTTTTCAATTAACAATGTCTTGACATTTTTTCAGATAAATTATTTCTAATATACCAGTAATAATAGTTCAATTAGTCTTTATTCACGAGTAAAAAGTATCCCAGAAAATTGTTGTTGAAAACAAATGACATAGTTCTGCTTCTTTTGCCCCCTCAATAATTTTATAATTTGACTAACAGTACAGCCTTTGAAACTATATTTGCTTTAATTTGCTTGTGTGACTATTAGTCACAAAATAATGACTGTAATCGTTTGAACCAATGTGAGAGAGGATGTCACGGTCAAATGTTGCACAAATGTTTTCAAAATGAAAGTATTTTTTCACCGACATTTTAATATGCCAACATATAAATAAATTAAAAAATGCTCATTATGTTATGATCAGAAGACTCACAATAGTGGTTTTTGGGTGAAGCAGGCAAGTTAAATTTCAGTTAACACAATAAATTATCACTGTTTAAAAAAAAAGCTATGGAACTGTTACAGATACTAACATGTGACACATTGTTTGAACACATAACTACACAAAAGCCATTTTTCACAATAGTTTCACTGATGAAGTTAGTTTTTCTCTCCTGTCTGCAGCAATATCACATCACATGTTGGTGAACAAAAAGAAAAATCTAGAACAGACAAAAATATCACAACCGTTAGCTTTAAAATATTCCTCTCAACATAAAAAAAAATAATTTTTTAAATATCTGGCACCTCTTTGCTAATGAAAAATAAGTAACAATAGCGTGACACAAGGGCGCCATCTTAAGGCCATGGTATAAAAGAACACTGTCATCACTTCAGGCATGAGTGTATCAGAGGAGCTGTTAGTATAAAAACAGGATTTCAAGCGTTGGTGCTTCACACTCTCACATTGCTTAATTTGCTTTTCTCACCAGGTATCACTTCAATTTGATTTCTCATGCTCAAATGACTTATACCGCATTTTAAAATGTCCAATAATCATCAAACCTTTATCAATTCTTCCATCTTTTCTTGTTTTATATGACAGAAATTAAACATGCACTTTGGTTCATCCAACTTTTCTTTTAGGCAGCATGTAAAGATGCGATCACTCCCAGTGTTATTCAACGGCATTCACTGGAAAGAAACGCTCCTCCCCTCCCTGGTTTCTTCTTGAGTGACGGACGGAATAAAAAACACAAAAAAACAAGGCAGCTCCCAGTTCCCAGCAGCCAGTAACACCAGGTGTGACTCCAGATAGATGGGCCTGAAAGTTTCTCTTCGTCAGACATGATTAATCGCTTACAAATAACACAAAGGATTGTGGGTAAGGGATAAGCAAAACCATAACACAAAGCAGCCACACCTTTGGCACGACCAGTCAGTCACAAGCGAAGTTACCACACCAAGAATGTTCTGAATGTGGTTTTCACATAGCATTGATGATACCCATGCTCAGTGTCCACAGGATTGTCACTTCCGGCTAAGCTTCCCTTTGTATTCGCTAGTGGTGAGTCCTTGTTCTCAGACTGACTCACTATTGCTTTTCCAAGCTCAGTGGTTTGTATTTTTTGAATAGTGCAAAGTGAAGGTGGACACATCCCTCAACTCACATGAGAACAGGATGACAATGACTTGACTCAGACTTTCAAGTTTTCCCGGGTTGGATCCACTTGAGGATATAAAGCCACATAAGATTTGACAAACACAAAGCAGAATCTGTTTATAACCTTGAGTCAATCAAGATTAGGCTATGATTTAACCGTGTAAACAGAACAATATGCTTGTTACTACAGCTGACTTTCTACTGTTTCCACTCCAGGAGCATGCCTGAACTGTAATGCCCGGCTTCTGGATGTTTTCATTGTAAAATGATCAGTGCACTGACAGAATCAACATTATAAAGGATTCCAACGAAAGGCAAACAGAAGTGTTTGTCTGAAATCGTATCTGACGGGACGCAGTGGTGGAGAACTTATGTGGCCACTCTGGGAGAGCGGAGCAACCTTAGACAAACCAGAGATCAGTTAATTATGAGTCAAACACTGAAAGCGGTTTTTGAAGTACAGTAGGCCATTCTTTGTATGTGTGGCATCAGAGGAGGCCGGCGGGTAACGAAACTTGGCGTAAGTCTTGTCGCTCTCCGACTGGCTGACCCAGGGAAGCTTGATTTTGGTGGCGTGATTGACAATGACATCATCACAAGAGCCCACGTGGAGGGATCCCAGGCCATCGATGAAAAACTCTGAAAAACAAATGCAATAGTACGTTTAACTTATTTTCATTTTAGGTCTTGAAACTCACGCAGTGTGTCAGTCATTCAAAACTTTCTTCAGAACCACAAAATGTAAAAAAAAACAAAAAACTCAACCGTATAGGTTTAATAGAATAAGATATAAAATTAAATAGTATGTAAACGACATCAAGATTATTTCCATTTAATTTGATTGTGCCGCCATAAAAACATGCAGTTACTATTTCACTCAAATCATACATTCAATGTAGACAGGGTAAAGTCAGAGGATTTAACTTCCTAAAACCTAAGGGAAGAAAATGGGAAACTGATATATTGAAATTGAATGAAATTAATTCTTATGTTGCATGCAGATTTTAATTCCTTTTAGACATGAGCTGACAAGAAAATGTCAATTTAATTAACTCAAAAAATTATCTTGGTGTATGATTCCATCTTAGTCACTAAAATGCTATATGAATCTTAAAAGCATAAATTACTAAATGTGTGCGCTGATTATTATTCAGCAGTGTTTTTAAGTCGGCTGTGTGTTTTTTTTTTCATTAGTATCTTTTCAGATACTAGGTTTAGTGTATGTGCTATGAAAACATAACATTAAACATTAAATGTTCCGTAATTTCAGACTACATATTCCTAGAGTGGTAAGAAAACGTGTGGTACCGGGCTTTCTTTACAAACTGATCATAAAATGTGATCAGATCTAAATCACAGGTATAGACAAAGGATATTAATTCCTTCTGTAAATGCTTGTTTGAGGTTATTACTGCCAAATGAGGTTCAACAGGATATTTGTGAGTTGTGGTTGACATCAGCAGATGCTTTGTGTGAATACTTTGTTTTTTTAAAGTAGCTCTAACCCAAAACTCCAATCTGGTTTCACTGACTGGACTCCAAGAAGATCGCTAATTCCTGTTTTCCTTGTTTTTTGTTTATGTCTGATCAAACAAAAAATTTCCTTTTACAATACATTTCTTGTATGCAATACACAAATGCCTTTTTTTCTTCAGTAACTTTTAAAAAATGACATTGTTTGTCTATTGTCCATCATATAACACTTTGTGTCATTTTACCGCTTACTACAAAGTGCAGGTTTAGTGAATGCCGTATAGAATTGGTATGTATTGTGTAGGATCGCTGCTGTTTTCCGTAATTGTCATATTAACAAATGCTAAAATATTCAACAAATCTTGGTTTATTTTATTGAGCTATGCAGTCATATCACTGGCCCTATTTTTCCTGCGTGTTTAAGGATGACAGTAATTCAGTACTCACCCAGGTGAGCTACCCTGGCGAGGCGCGGGTCAAAACCGACCTGCTGGACTTTGTCGGTGCGAGCCAGAAAAAAGTTGATGACGCCGTCAGTGACAACACAGTTGGGGAAGCCTTGGATGACGTGATGAAATCCTCTCCTCATGTGTAAACAGTCACCATCCTCCTCCCCCGGCTCAATGGAGATGGTCTGTCTGTAGGTGGCAGTATACCCTGTGGCCTCCCGCACTGCACCCCCCACCTTGAAACACAGTCACAAACACACACACACACACACACACACACACACACACACACACACTGACATCACTGTCAGCTCAGATAAAAACACTGTTACAGTCATTGAGTTGATTTGTCTGTCCCTCACCAGATCCAGAGTGGTCCTCTCTAAAACATCCACAAGCTTCTCCAGCTTGGTGCTGGCTGTGAAGACAAAGTCATCATCCACCCACAGCACGTACTTGGTCGTCACCTGGGAAACAGCCAGGTTCCGTCCGGCAAACCAACCCTACGACACGTCACACTGAGCGTGAGCTCCAGAGAGCATCAACGGTGACAACAGAAATGTGAAATTAGCAGCTGTCAGCATCAGGGTCGCGCTGCGCGCTCTTACCTTTCCAAAAGGCATGATGTAGTGTTCGATGTAACGCCCAGAGATGGCTTTGGGATTTTCACTGTCATCAGCAATCACTATGGTGACAGCAGGGTAATAGCGTCTGACGCTGTCGATAAGATCTTGAAGCTTATCATAGCGCAGGAAAGTCTTCGTAGCTATGGTAACGAGGGCGCTGACATTGTAGTCTGTTGAGACAGACAGATAGAAGAAAAGATAGATAGATGAAAACATTTGAAAAGCAGGATAATTGTTCCAGTTTTTAAAAAGTAGCACAGTGTTTGAATATGGACACAACGGATCTGCTGGTGTTGTGTTTTACCTCCTTTGGATCCTGTGTTGTACAGTTTAGGTGTCACACCGTGACGGATCTTGATAGTGAAAGCAGCTTGATGCCCCTCTGTCTCCAACTGCACTAAAAGACACAAAAGAAACAACCAAAATCGTTAGAACGCTGTAACCGGATAAAACTGAGGATGATTCACTCCTGTCGTTGTATTGAATCTCATATTTATGTAGTAGTCACAAACTACGAATAGCCCTGTGTCAGTGAATGTACGTGGTTAATCATAACTTCATCACATGACCTCTGTTTATTGTAAGGGTTTTGAATTTAAATCTAGCATAGTAAAAGACCTTGAATATTTATATTTAAGTAGGAATGAAATTACTGATAAAAAATTGAAAATACAAGCTCTGTCTGAGGCCTCACCTGTATCGGCTGTGCTTGGGTGAAACAGTGTGTTTGTGTAGGTGACAAACTGCAGCTGTCTGTTCAGGTTCGGCTGGAAGCTGCTCGACAGAGTCATGTGCATCTCACCCTCGCCTTTGATTTTCACCCCATCTACCTCTGCTGCTACATTCAGCGTTCCCAGCGTGGCAGTGATGTTTATCTGCAGCGACGTGGAAAGAGCATAGGTGAAACAAAAAGCCAGGAGAGATCTAAAATATGGAGACGCACAGAAATACTTACTGAGTGATGGTCTCTGGGAAGGTCGTGTAAGGCCAAACCTAGAAGCATATGATAACAATTGACTTAGTGGCTGCATGTATCGAGACATATTAATCAACTTGCTTTTCCCAGAAATTGTTTAAATTTGTGTTTTCTAAGGATTGAGCATGCTAATAACTTTTCCTTGAGACAGTGTGCAGCCTTCAGCTCATAGCAGAGAAGTGTGCAGATCATTTTCTGAGTGACATTTTGCATGACTCATGATGATTTAATGCCCTTTTCTTTGTAACTGGATTTCAGACAGTTTTGAGGCACGCACATTAATGCATGACATAATTGTGACGTCACATAAAGTCATGATCTAATCACATAAACTCCTAGTTACCTCATTGTTGGTAAAATGTGAGAAACAAGAATCAAGTCCTTGAATCACATTTTAAAATGCCTAGGCCATTCTTTTCCTTTTATTAATTAACACCTGTTTTAATCTGTATTTTAATCTTAACTTTTATCAACTGTTGGACAGGGATCTAATGTATCACATGAGTCTTATGTCTCACCCACTCCGTCTTTGAAGTCTTACCTGGGATCATGATTGTTTTCAGGGGCCGTACGTCCACCCCCTGTGTTGGATACTGTAAGGGATTGTTAGCCTCTGCTACAATGAGAACATCTGCAGGTGTCTCTGACCTGTGGGGAAATGTTCAGATGCATACTGAAGATGAAGACGCGAACTGTAGCCTGCATGCAACATGCTTCCACAAACACAGACCAGCAACTGAATGAGAGGACCAATGCACTCAGACTTCTGTGAGTGAGTTTTGCTCTTTGAAAACATGAACTGACGAGATCTAAAAGATCAGGCAGGAATTTCGTAGCAGCTAATAATAAAATACCTTTGATTTAGGGAGGAAGGAACATTAACAAAAAACGCCTTTCCTTTTAGATCTTATTAATGGCATCACTGTTGTGTTCTGGTTTTATTTCAGTCTAAGGCGGAAGAAAAAAGGAATCATGGGTGATGCCGAGGAAAGTAGTAAAGAGGTGCAGTATTTGAGGCAGGTGTTATGGTGGCAAGGATGTCTCTCTCTATATATGAGAGACAGAGGGGTTTTAAAATGATTTTACAGTAGTTTTTCTGCTCTCTGTGTCTTCATTCTCTTACTTTACTGTATGGTGCTGCTTACCTCTCCTGGAAACTCTTGTACTCTTTGGCCCGTCTCCTCTTTATTTCCTCCAGCTCAGAGGCTTCGAAGGCAGTGTGCAGCGGGTGAGCTGACACCCGCGGGAATAAAAGTTGGGCGAAGGGCAGGTTCACTCCTCCGCTCTCACCCTCACATAGGCACCCATTACGTGCCAACAAGCTGGACGGATCAACAGAGACACATTTATGTCAGGAAACTCCGATTGTTGCTCGGGTCTGTTGTACCGAGGAGTCAATGAATAGAATAAACTGACTGCTTTTGACACTTACCTTGCCACATTATCCCTCACACGAAAGGGGATTTTGTCTAATTGGTGGTCTGGTTCTGGGAGCCTCTCCCCCAGACGCCTCTCTACCATTGGACCTGGTCGCTGCCACACATCCACTGTGGTGTAGGCTCGCGTGGGCCATGAATGAAGGAGGGCGAGCACCAGCACCACAGACGCCAGAATGGCAAGCAACACCGTCTTCCTCAGGTACCGCATCCTACAACCTGACGCAGACAAGGACAATAAGTGTCTCATAATACCATGATCACATGCTCATATATATGTTAAAGTTTAGGTATTGGTCGCTGTATGTATTCCCCCTGTCCATACTGGCCACGAGGAGATCCTTTCTGAACACATGGACGTCTGTCTTCTGTCTAAAAACATAATTGTGAGGTTTAGTTGAGATTGTAGCTGAGATCAGTTAGCCTATCAAATGGATATTTTTAAGTATGTAATGCTCTGTTACTGATCAAAGGTAGGAATGTTGTACCAAAATGCTTAAAATCTCAGATTTCCACTTGATTTGAATAGTCTAAAATTAGACTGTTGAATTGTTACTTTCTTTTCCGCTATTTCCAGATTTAGTCATAGTCTTGGTCTACCTCATTTCCATTTGTGTCACACTCACACTCTTGGCAAAGTTATATTTGAAGTGGGTCTAAATGTAAACTCATATTCTTTCCCTTTCCCTGTACGTTATACAATCTCCTTTAGGAGATATACAGTCACAACAGACGTTGACAGACATATGTCATCATGGTTTTTGTAACTAAACCAACACTACTACAGTTTTATGTAATCCTGGCTGTTTGAAAGGGTGTGTTGTGGATCCAAAGGTGCGGCAACAATCGCTCAAGATTGTCAGATCAGAGCACTACAGCTGTGTTCAGGTGAGAATGCTAACGATGCGAAGAAATCGATGGAGAGAAACATTTATCAAATAAATCATAGTTTGGTTCACGTGATCCACATAGGTATGTTACTTGTAGATGTTGTTCTAACATCATAGCAACCAACAACATGGCTTCTGAACGTTGCAATCTTACTTATGAGCTTTCACCAACTCAAACATGTAACAAAACAATCGATTTTCACATGTTCAGAATCAGTAATTGTCATGACACAGTTTTCACTTGGCAAGCAGACTGACGCTTCCCACCAGTGATTTCAGCAGCAGGAAGTTCAGCTGCAGGAAGTTTTTCCCCCTCCGCTCCATTCGTCTCTGCTACGCAGAAACAGATGTTTTAACACGCAGCACTTGTTGAATTGTGAGAGTACACACTGAGCCTTTTTCCTTACCTTGAAGCTGTGATGAACAAAAACTTTCCACTTTGAATGTTTGGGAGATATTAATAACAATATCTCAAGGCGCTCCCACACACTGTGCATGTGTGGGAGTGGGTGTGTAGTGAGTGGACTGTACAGGGGTGGGGCAATTCGAGCCTACGCACTGCACTGTAAAAGCCCACGAGACAATTCAAATCAGAAATATGGTTCTAAAAATGGCAATTCATATTTCTCTGATGAAAGAAAATGACATAAAGCAGCGGACTAAAATGTCCTTCAAGGTGGGCACAGTCAGGGTAAACGAAACACAAGCTGTTACACATTATTGCTGAAAAGCCTCATCGTAACTGTCAAGACAGGAAGAAGACATGGAATGATGCATTTTCTTCAGGAGAAATGGACAAACTATTATTATTCAGTTGAAGTAAAAGACATGTCAGCGTGCCTAGTTTGCAGGGATGCAGTCATAGTGAGGAAGGGAAAGGAAAGGAAATGAAAAAGACCCATCTTGAGCATCATCACAGACAAAAACTACGTGCTTGGATAAAGTTAACACTCTTTGGCTGTGTTTGTGCCCAACAAGCAGCTTGACCACATTTTGACAGAGACATTATGCAGGCAGGATTTTCGGTGTGCGAGCTAATAGATAGGAAACTGAGACCTCATTCACAAGGACAGATTGTGAAGGAGCTTGTTGCCTCTTTATAGCCGCTAGAACTGGACAAATATGAATATCTGTTGAGTTTGCAAAGCTCTTTTTAGGTGTTTGTTGAGAGGTTTCAGGACATGAAAAGTAAACAAAAGGGACTGAACGTGTATGTTAATCTGTGGAACATGTGGAAACAAGAATGTCAACAATTGTTCCATTTCTATAACACCACCATCTATTTTGCCATGTAACTTAAGAGCTTTCTCTCTTTAGAGCTTTCTCACTTCATTCTACTTGCGTTTAGTGAGGCAAGATGAGTCGAACATTTCATCTAAGTCCACCATGTTGAATTTAGTCAAAAATATATATTTTTTATTTTTCACCTGCAAATATATGTTAAAGAAAGTTATGTATGGCAACAATCGCTCCAGGGTGCCAGATCAGGACACTAAAGTTACGTTCAGGTGAGAGTGCAGACGCAGTTGTAGAGTCTCCTTACATCAACAGGATTGCGAATTAACAATTATCGAGAATAGGACTGAACATTTATGAACGCATAAATTTGATAAGTAAAATGCATACAGCCTTAGTCAGCAGTTCACTGTCTTATAACAAATAGTATTAAATTTAAAGAACAGAACAGGGTGAGGAAAAACCCTAGCTCAGCTCGCTCAGAAAGATTGCTGTAGTCAAGGGCCTACCTTCCTCCATCTGCCAGCCAACCATTGGCCAAAGGCACCAGAGGGGAAACCCGCAGAGGACGCAGAGGAACTGAGGAAAACGGTATTCTGTGGACTGACTTTAGGAGCAGCCGGTCACCCAGTGCCCGATATCCAACAGTTCAGCACCTACCAGGAACTCCTGGATGCTACCACGCAGCTTCTGCACAAGGCGGCTAGCAGTACAGCCAAGCCTGATGCCGAAGACTTCCGTCAAGCAGAGTTGACTCTCATTAAACATGCTCAGATGGAGAGTTTTCCCGAGGAATTTGGACTAATCAAATCGGGAAAAGCCATACTGACAAGCAGCAGACAACTTACCCTGGCCCCCAAGTACGATGAGTCTTCCGACCTCATCCAAGTGGGAGGTATACTTCGCAGGTGTGACAGCTTAAGTCAAGAAGTCCTACACCCAGTACTACTAGCTCCCTCCCACCCAGTCACCAAGCTCCTAATCCGGCACTACGACAACCAGTTGCATCACCCTGGTGCCGAACGCGTCTTTGCTGAACTACGCAGGAATTACTGGATATTGAGAGGTCGAGAAGCAGTGAGGAAGCACCAGCACAACTGCACAGAGTGTAGGAAGGGGAGAAACCAACCGGAAGTGCCAAGAATGGCAGATCTGTCCCTTCAAGTCTGAGGCTATTCAGACCTCCCTTCCACTCTACCGGTATGGACTGTTTCGGCCCAATGTTCGGCAAAGTCGGGCGATGGAAACTGAAGAGGTAGGGTATCCTGTACAAGTGCCTCACCACACGGGCCGTCCACTTGGACCTGCTGGCTAATATAGATGCCATTTCTTCATAATGTCGCTACAACGTTTCAACGCGGGCAGAGGAAAACCCTTTGAGCTCCTATCAGATCGAAGCACCGGCTTTAAGGGAGGAGGCAGGGAACTTCACGAAACCTTCAAAGCCTTGGTGCCTGCCCTCCAAGACCAACTGGCAGCAGAACAGATCCAGTTCCGCTTCAATCCGCCCAATGCTCCTCATTTCGGCGGAGCATGGGAAAGAGAGCTGCGATCGGTAAAAAAAGCCCTCCACGCTAGGAAAAAGCTTCACAGTACTCGGGTAGAACGAAACATTTACTACACAGTTTGTGAAACCTTACAGATGTATCCAAAGCTAATTATTATTCTTCTTTTCTTATACTACAGTAAGAAAATCGTGTCGCTCGGTCGGTTTCTGAATCTCAACTGAACTAACTGGTCAACACCAACGCGATGAATAAGAATACATACCCAACTGCCTCTATCCAGTCAGTGAAAGGGCATCCTCAGGCATCTGCATCTCCAGAAACTATATAGATCGTCACAGAAATTGATGAACACCTTCCCCATCTGAAAACAAGATGGAAAAAAAGCTAAATTAGTCATAAAATACATATGTTAAATTACGAGAACTTGTTAGTCATTGAATCATCACATAAAAACACAGTCAAGCGTCCATATGGTGCTTCATCAGCTGCTTGCATGGACTAATGGCCCCCTGGGGATATACTGGGTTGGGGGTTGATCATTTGTTTTATTGGGGCAAGCTCGAAACAATCAGTACAGGGTAAAGAAGGACTGAGCAGCCAATCAGATAGGCTGTTTTGGACTCTCACATAATTTACATATTATATTACCACATTCATTATTGTGTGCCACTTCCATTACTGGTGGAGATACAAAAGAGAGTAAAGCAGCACATGGCTGGTGGTCTTTTATGATAAAATAAGATAAGATTTATCTCAAAAACTGGATCGTAGTAATACATTTTGAAATTCTAAAGTAACTATAGGAAAGAGAATCTTTAGAACTGCAAAGATAATCCAACAACAGAGGATTTTATAGTTTATAGGTTAAATCAAAGTAGACTAATAACCTCTAATCATCTTGGCTGTACCAAACACAGGCAACATTAAACAGACAAATACACAAATCATGAAAAAAAGCAGATAGGGAAACCCATATTAGATCCAAAATCATATAAATGTACTATTATACATGGAAAACTCATGTTCGTTCTTGTAAGATTATAACACCTTATCATTATACCTACATGGTGAGCTCCTGTTAAAAACTATCAGCAGTTAATGCCCAGCCATAAAGTTCAGTAGATTATGAAGAAAAGTATTAAAATGATCTCATAATTTTCAATACAAACCATTAAAATTGTGTTTTTATCATCAAGAGTAATGTTGTAAACTTGCTGAATCAATGAGGCACGGAGCGCGACATGCTATAGACAAAAACATTGGCCCCTCCCAAAGTAAACGATAAACCTCAGTGCACAGTGCCCGTACAAGATGTACAAGATATACATGATCTAAAACTGAAGATAATGACTAAAACGTTGCCTACACAAAGGTTCTCCTCATATTTTTGGAACATCTGGTTCAATTGGATTATACTATGTAAGATGTAGAAAGAAGAGGGGTTAAAAGAAAAGGTAAGGGGGTCACCAGGAGGTCCCCAACATAACATTCCAGAGTAAGAAAATGTAAACCACATATTCTACTCACATTACATATATTTACAAAAAGACACTACAACAGCCAAGCCTGATGCCGATACAGTAAGCTGCCTTAGAATGGTCAATAATAGAGCCGTGCAGTGTTTCTTATGATCCAAAATTCAAATTAGATCATTAAAAACATATGAACATAGCTGTGCTTTTCTTTGAGATGGATGAATTTAAAGACCTATAACTGTTTAGCTGTTACACCACCTCCATGTAATGTCTCATTATCAGAATTTAAAAAAAACATGGGATGCTTTAAAAGGTATAAGGAGCAAGTAAATCCTGATGAATATTTCTGGTCTAATGCTGATGAGGCGTCGGCCATGCATGTCACCAGAAGAGAGGAGCTTTTGTTATCTCAATTGGATCCATTCAAATTCTGGACAATAAATTGCCATCAGCTTCTCCTCCCAATATGTGCCCACTATCTTTGACATGAGAAAATCTCAAGGTAATGTAATAATCTGCTCAGCCATCCGGGCCAGCGAGATTAAATGCCCGGCTGCAGACACAGCTGATAAGCTCCATTAGACGGGCCTATTATCCTACCTTGTGGCGAATGAGACTGCAGTAAAAAACAAAGAAAACATCATTCACACAAATCTTGATGAATCTTTCGGTTACATCCCTAACACGTTGAAAAGCATCTCCTTTAAAACAAAGAACCGGTGCATTTCATTTCATCGACCACTATTTTGGTTCCGAAGATCTCCGCGCCTATCCTTTCTCCTCATATTTTGGCCCGGTACAGCGAAATCGTCAGATGTTCACCCAGTGCTGGTCAAACGTGCTGAAGACACGTCGGTGGGCCTGTTGTTGTAACAGCCAGATCAAATGAAGCAGGAGCTCACCTCAGTACAAAGACGCGCACTGCCAAGCTGGTCCGCGTCCCGCCTGCAACGAGGTCGGTCTCCTTGATGAATTTGGTCCTCAGAGGTCTTGCAAATTGAATTAGATGTGGGGGAAAACGCGGCAGTCAGGAGGCAAATCGGGCCGGCTCACCTCGCAGCACTGCGGGCTGTGGACGGAGGCTCCCCTGCAGCAGCAGCGGCATCACAGCGGAGCGGAGCGCGCACAGCGCCTTTAACGCAAAACTCAGCGGTCAGTCGTGCAACGTGCAATTATATATGCGTGAACCATATATGTGTGACCTGCAGCACGACTTGTGAAAAAAATTATTTTGCTCATGTGCCAAAAGCAAAACCTGCACATTGACATTGATCAACAATAATTAATGCGTGTGAGTAGGTTGTGGGCGTTTGTGCATGCGTGTGTGTGTGTGTGCGTTTACGTATTGAGCATCAGCGGAAGACGTCTCTAGTTATCCTTGTACAATGTGAATCTTAAAAAAAAATCTTTTATAAAAACCACCAACCAAATAAAACATTGGGCTTGTGTTACCAAATCAGAAAATAACCCACATGATTATTTTGGCCAAATTGTCTTCTGACACGCCTCATGCTTCAGACCAATGTGAGTGTGATTACTCTCCCGACGGGTGAGTTTATTTTACGGCTACGCGAAGCTGGACAGCCGACATGAACGTTGTTTTACAATCATGTTCAATAATCCGCCCATCCGCTATGTGCGAGAGAACTAAACGAACACACACATGGAACAGCAACACCGCTGACAGACACATAAAATCCACCAATGACAAGAGCAGCGTTTGTCACGTCGACCAATCAGCTGCTACCATGTCAGGAGTCCTGTGCTGTGAGGCTGTCAGAAACGGGGGGTGTGAGGAGGAGAGAGTCCCTAATCATGGCTGCTTCCTCAGCTCGTCTGCTAAAGAGACTGTACGCGTTCCTGCTGATATGTCCCCTCTGTGTCCCAGCCGTCTTGAACTTGGAGGAGCTGAACGAGATGAAGTACGGGATTCAAATCCTCTCCGACCCCGTCATCCTGGGCCAGGTGAGCGAGTGCGGGTGTTTGTGGAAGCTAACGGTTAGCTTGCTAGTTAGAAAGTCGGCTACCGTATGCTAGCGTGCGATCCCTTCCTCTGGAACCCAAACAAAGTGTAACCTGCCCAGTGCTCGCTTGTTGGATGCGGCTTGTTTTAAAATGTCCTTAATCCTGAAATTACACGTAGACACCTCAGTACTCACTGCGGAAGTGAGAGGAGCCACCGTGGACACCTGTCACAACACAACCTCGTTTTCCTCACTTCTAACTACCTGTGATTCCTTCACTTAATGTCACAACTGAACACATGATCAAAACCAGTCTGTTGATACACTTGAAACTGAAGATAATGCACTTCACACGTCTGCGTTGTTCCTTCAGACCAAGACGGAGGAAGTTATGATGGTGTCCAGTAAGTACAAGCAGCTGTATGAGTGTCGACTTCCAGCCCAGGCGGTCCGGTTTCATCAGGATCCAGCCTCCGAGCCGGACTCACAAGGGTACGCTGGACCGGACATCCCAGACCTGCTCAGTCCAATGCACACCGCCCCGTGTCTGGTGAAGGTTGGTCCCCATCTGCTCATCTGTGAGCTCTACAAGTCCAATGCTGAAGCTGTTGCTACTGATTTAACTCAAACAGACTAGATTTTTTGTCTAAGGCAGAGTTTTTTTAAAAATCAAACTGCACCACACTGACCACTCTTGTCGCTAAAATGTTTTTAAGCAAGAAAAGTACTGTGCCCTAATCCCTCCAGCCAGGTTTACAGATGTGAACGTTGTATGTGATTTAAAGATCACTGTGGCGGGAAAGGAAGTTTGTCTGCATAAGTCCCCAGTTGTGTGCAGGTGCAGGACAATAGAAGCAGACAAAAGACAAAGAAGACTGACTAGTGACGCAACATTTTGAACCTCCAGATCAAAAAAGGCTTCGTATACACTAACAGATGGAAATGATAGTACCACCTTTAAACTGGAGATCATATTATATAAAACAACACAACAACATCTGTAATTGCCAACAAAAACACACAATTCTACTAAAATAGGTTAAACTGCATTAAATACATGTTTTTACAACTTCTGTTAACTTTGCAGTGTGCATTAAAAGCACAAGAAATCTTTGAACCACAGATGATTTGCACATGCAATGCAATTCATACACAGATGCATACTGATGACCGTGTCCGGGGGGCGGCTGTAAAAAAGACCATGAAGAAGAGTTGTCTTCTGTCTATTTGAATGATGTGATTCAAAGCTGACTGCTAGTCTATCATCGTATCTCTGAGTTGCATTACAGTCTTCTGCTAGCCTCAGTTGTTTGCATTTCTGACCACCACCTGGAAAGACAAGTACAATTTCTGAGAAATCACACACAGACACCTAAAGGAATAATAAAGGAACTCTTCATCACAACAAGGCCTGGTTATTGAAACCATTTTCTGTCAAGGCAAATTGATTCGAACTATCCAACCAGCACACAACTTGTGCACTATTTGTCATAAGGCTAGATATTAGTGCGCTCACACATTTGTGTCATGCAGGAGTATGGCAGATCATAAATGTGTATTTTTTTTTCAGTTTAATGCTTGTAGTTTCATCAGAGATCTAACTTGAAATATGACCTTAAAAGCGATATGAGATCATGGGTGGTCTATTCATGAATTTGTGAGGTGTTTTGATTTGTGGACAGCCACCTCACAGCTGGATATACAGGAGACACAGTCTGGATAAATCTGAATGAGAGAGACAAAGTTAAAACATGTTCTGAAACTATTTTAAATTCCTGTAAGTGGCGTCACAATCCTGCAAATCAGGACATTCACTAACTTCACTGAGTAGATAGTAGTGAATTAGTGACTGATTCATGTTCAGCTACACAACAAACTGGAGTCATGTCAGTAAGAAAGAGGTACATGTCTCTGTCTTGCTTCTTTATGAGTTAAGGTTCCTTCAACAGATTATGTTAGCCCTGAACCTCACATATGACTATAGGGTAAGTAATCAAAAGACTGTTTTCCAAAATGGCTTGAAAATACCCATATATTTGACATCTCTCTCTCATATTGTTCCTATAAATTCCCTATTATGTAGTCTAGAGAAAGAAAGATGCGCAGATGTGGGATGGGGTTACTTGGCTGTTGTTTGTTACCTAACCAAGTGGGTAATGACATACTTACAGTATCTCAGATTTCCTCATAGCATATTCAAAAGCAAGAACAACAAAAATACTAAACGCACTATTCTTTTTGTGTGAGAGTTGACTGTAAACCCTGATCTCAGTTGTAGCTCAGCAAAGAGAGATGCAAGCTAAAATGCAACATCCACTGGTTTCTGCAGTGTTTTATAGCAGGGGACAACTCGCCTGAAATAAAGACCATTCCCAGTACCATCCTTATTTATGATATATATAAATATTTATTTTTGACAATATTAAGCAAGTAGCGTAAATGAAAAGAAAAATATAAAATAAATTACTGTATCCTTGAAATGTTTGCTGTCTGTGTTTCCTACAGACGAAGGACTGGTGGACCTACGAGTTCTGTCATGGTCAGCATATCAGACAGTACCACCTTGAAGGTACCACGATGTTTTCAATCTATGTATTTTATGACCATTACTTTGACACATGAACTATCTGTGACATGTATTTAATGACCATTACTTTAAAAACATGAACTATTTTTGACAGATGTTGTTCTTTATCTTTTCAGACACAGAAATCAAAGGCGACATTCTGTTCCTTGGTTATTATGAGTCTGAATTTGATTGGAACAATGACACTGCAAAGGTAAAGTTGCATCAGTTTTGTGGTTACATTTTCTTAAATGTCAGGTTATTGGTGTACATAAAAAAATGGAATTACAAGTGACATTAGTAAAAACAAGACAGTGCCAGCCACTTTACACACTGCTAAGATCCAAGACATGCAACGCAATTCAGAGAATCCCTCGCTGGAGCTAATATTTAGTAAGACTGTAGAAAGTCCTTTACACACAGTCCTGGGATTTACAACATCAAAGTGCAAATCCTGCTCTTCAAAGACTTTGTTTGCTGATGTACCAGCATTCGCTAATGACGACTGCCAGTAAATCAGTAGATGTGCACAAACATGAGAAGCACCCTATGAAACGTTTGGATGATGCAATAAAGGGTCAATGTTCAGTGAAAATAGAAATCACTAAGTTGTCTTTATACACCCTTTTTTTGGTTTATTTCCCAGGCCTCCAAACAGCACAGGCTGAAGCGCTACCACAGTCAGACCTATGTGAATGGCTCAAAGTGCGACCTAAATGGAAATGCCAGAGAGACCGAAGTCCGGGTGAGAAGTTTAGATTAAGGAAACATTTATATCCCACCATGCCAGTGTGGTTTTGTCTCTTTTACTTGTGTTTTTTAAGTTTTGATTTCTGTTTTACTACTCCAAACACAGAAATTAAGTCAAGAGTGATGTCAGTTTGCATGTTGTACAAAATTATGAATCCTAGACACACTTGGACAACTTAACTTTATCATTTCCAGTTTGTGTGTGAAGAAGGCGCAGGTGACTACATTGTCCGAGTGGATGAGCCTCAGTCGTGTCGCTATGTGCTGACAATTCACACTAGTCGCACCTGCCAGCATCCGTTCCTGCAGCCACCGTCCACTGCCAAGCCCCAGGGTATCGTGTGCCAGCCGGCGCTAAGTGCCCAGCAGTACATGGATTACGTCAAGGCCCAAGTCTGTGAGTTGACAAAAATGAAACGCAGCATTTAGCAACTGTCTTGACTTTATCACTTTGATGTTTTTTCCTGTTCAAGTAGAAATGTTGAGGCAGCAATAAGCTGCAGGAAGCAATTAAGCGATAAGATGCAGGAAACAATTAACTGTGTAAAAAAATGGTAAAATCAACCAGGGAAATTAAGGTGGTGAACAGAGATACTCACAATCTTTTGACTTTTATTGTTAATCTGCTGTATGATTAATGAAATACTGATGTATGTCTAATTTTAAAACCATAAGAATGACAGTTTTTTTTTACTCTTTCTTTCCCCCTTCCTCCCGCCTTTCTATTCCCAGCCGACACAAAGCGTAAAGTAGAGCAGATCTCAGAGGAGCTGAGGAGTCTTGATGAGATGTTGGCAGGTAATGATGGAGCAGATGGAGCAGTGGAAGTAACAGCAGAAGAAACATCACCTGTATCCAGTGATGACTCGGACCACTCAGACACAACAGGTGCATGTTTATACACTTAAGAGGAAGTGTATACATGAGTTATTCTGTCATCTCTATCATGCCCGGTGTGTAGATTTCACAAAGACTTTTTCTTAAGTGTGACACGAGTGGCTGCATTTATCTTGGAACAGACACTGCTGATGTATCTGTGGATGTCGGGTCAGAAGAGGCAGAGGATTCAGATTTCTGGGAGGGAGTGACAAAACCAGGGAGTTCAAAAACGACAGCTTCTCAACAGGAGAGTCAGGTATGGAAACACCATCTGCCTTAGAATCAGGACGCATCAGAGTGCATGATGCCTTACAGAGTGAATGAAAAACTGATGATTAGCTTGTTTTACACTTCGAGCCGTAACCTAAGATCTTCGAACCAACACTTGCTAGTAAATCCTGAGACGAGTTTGGTAACTAAGGGTGACCAGGCTGACCAGGTTAATATTATTATAAACGCTGTAGTGTGTTAAATTGATTGCCATTTCTAAAATTATTATAAAATACTACATTTGGATGCATTTAATGCTTTGAGATGACTTAAATTCATTCTAAATCTTTTAGTTAATTTTGTCTATATCCTCTAAAACTAATCTAAAAACCATGCACACATTAATTTGTATGTTTTGTTTTATTATTGGTAGAAGTGAATGTTCGAATGGAGGTACCTCTCTGGTCAGAAGCCATTTGACCAATAGAGGGCGATAGACAACACATTAACCTGACTATTGCTTTATCTCCACAGGCAGCTGGTGATGACTTTAACTCACTCACAGACAATGGAGTCATTGATGATATTGATGAAGGTAAGGCAATTTACCACTCTTGCTTTCTCCAAAACACACACACACACACACACACACACCCAAGGGAGACAGATGTTATGGCACAACTGATGTAATGTCCTCTGGTTGCTGCTTCAAAGAGCCTCAAACAAGATTAGCAGAACCACAAAGTTTTTGCCTTGGTGCAGTTATGCCATCTCATTTGAAAAGGGAATGCCTGTCCAAATGTGGTTGTGTATGGTGATTAGTTATGCATTTACTGTTGTTCATTATTACTGTCTTTAAAAATACTCCCTTTAGGAGAAAAATTCAACTTTAAAATCATCACTGACCCAGCAGACCTGATGAAATTTGTCCAGCACCTCAAAGAGAGTAATAGGAAGGTCAGTACCTTGCAAGATGTCTATGATACTTTTTTCTGCACCTCTTGGGGTATAATTCTTTTTTTCTTCTTTGCAGTGTATGTATGTATGTATATATGTCAGATCAATGCTGATGTTTATTTTTATTTTTTATTCATTTATTAGAAAGCTCAAAACGAAGCCAGAAGTGGAGGGGAGAAACGGACAGCAGACAGGGAGACAGAGAAGCTCGGTGAGGAAGAGAAAGATGAAGATGAACGCCTACTACAGGAGTTTGAGGATGAGATGGGTGACCTCTCTGTGTCATCTGATAAGATTGAAGAAATAAAGGAGGAAATGCAGAAGGAGTTTGACAACATCATAAATGAGGTTTCAGACCACATACAACATGTCAATTCAACACAATGAACAATGTAGAAGGAAATGTTATTTGGCAGATCTTACACATAATGTGAACATTTGACGTGATTGGCTTTCCTCTTTCTTGTAGGCCCAGCAGGAATTAGAGACTGAGGGTCTTAAGGGGGAGTTTGATCGCACTCAAGCAGCACAGACACTGGAGACAACACTAGACAAGCTACTCGATCATTTGGAGGACAAAGACGTCGAGGACCAAGAGCAGCAAATAGCAGGTCAAAGAACCAGTGATCCGACCAGGGGCAGCCCCAGCCTGGCTCCAAAGCACCCAGGTAATCAGGCTGCCTTCCCTTCTGTGGTTACTCTGTGTCCATATCCATCATCTTCATGTCATCCATTAGTAGAGTTGATGTTTGTTGAGACATCCTCACACATGGTCTTAGTTTGATGCCAAAACAAACTGAATTTCTTTGGTTAGTCAGTGGTCTTTCCTATGCTGCCTTCAATGTATCTGTGGGTGAATTTCACTAATTACTTCAAAATTTAGATCGTTGAAATCAATCACAGGAACTCAAATCTGTGACACAAATGCAATGCTTTAGGGACGGTGTTTTGGATTCCACATTCTTGGCTCTTCCTTCCTCCATCCTGTGGCCCTGCTTGATGGGTTTTGAGGTGAACTGTGTTGTTTGTCCCTCTTTTGTCTCGTCACCCCAGACCAAGCGGCTGACGACCATGTTAAGATCAAAATTACTAAGTATAAGACGGGCAGCAGCCCTGATGGGGAGGTCAAAGTTCAGGAGATGGGCGAAGGAGACCCCCAGTGGCAGCACATAAAGGACGTGGTTAAAGAACAGCTAGAGAAAGCAGGACTGAAGGCCGAAGGTATGAAGGGGGGAGTGCCCGAAAAACACTCACGGCCTTTCACTCTTCTCTCTTTCATCTGTTATTGTGAACATACACGTCTGTATCTTTTCATCTTTGTCAAAAAACATACAACTGTCAGATTTAGGGTCTTCAAATGTTTAGTCAGCAGACATAAATATCATGCAAGTAGTATGAAGGGTTTCCAACATAATTTAATGCTGCAAGCAAGTAAACACACATGGATTTACTGGAGACCAAAATGAGTAGCAGAACATTTGTTCTGCTACTTAAATTTGTTATTTTTACTTGAAGGGAGTTCAGACTTAAAGGTCATGTTAACAAAAGCTCTGACTGCAGTAAGCTGAGGCGTATCTCAAAGGCAATCAGAAATGAAAGCCAACCATGTGTGTTCTTTCTTTTTCACCAACTGGTTTGTCTATACCATTACTCATTCTGATTATTTGTTGTTTGTTTTGACATTTGGTAAATTTTTCTTATTTAGAGCAACTTGGTAGTTTGTATGTTTAATTTACAAGCCCCCCTTGTCCCATGCTTTTCTTTTTCTTCTCTTGTTTTAGGTAAAATTGAGGTGAAGATCTTGACAAGAAAGAATGCAGAGGAGGCAGGTGATCAGTGGCTGACCGAAGAAGATACAAAGTCCTTCAGAGAGCTCCTCATAAACCTCCTGGTAATTTGAGTTGTGATAAAGACTTTTTTTGGCTTTGTTAGGATCATTGTGTGCTTGAGTTATGCAGCATAACACTATGGTCAATATGTTTGCCTTGTGCGGTAGTGTTTGTTTCGTAAACTAGAATGAAATTCAGGACATATATCACACCTAACCAACCCTCCACCAGGGGTGTTTGCAAATTGATTCAGTACCTTTTGTGTAATTCTGCAGAAAAAAAACAAAGCAACAAACAGACACGGGTAAAAAATACAACATTCTTGGCGTTAGGAATCCTTTCAGTCCATATCTTTTGTTCTTGTAGCCGCTAAATGCTGCTTAAAGCCATAAAGTCATCTGCCTGCTACCTTAGAATGTCCAGTATTTGAGAAAAAGTTTACGCTGGAATCCAAGCTTATTCTACGTTGATTGACAGTACTAGTACTTCAATTAGGATTTTCGAAGAAAATCAACCGTTTAGATTGATGGATTAATCTGTGAAATAGAATTATTGAAGAATAGTTGTTGGCAGCAGCCCTCGGGTGGACTGTTCCAGGTTGTAGTTGTCATCTAACATAGCCTTGTTTTCATCCCCTAGACTGGAGGCACAGAGGAAGTTTACAAGGAGCAAAAGAGGCAGCAGGATTTGGAGAACAACTATAGGTTTGTGTGGGGAGAGTCCCAGGAGGAGTCCCAATCATCCAGCACCTCGGACTCAGACGATGTGGACATTTGAGCTCATTCAGGACATTCAGTGCACCTTTTTGTGACGGTGAACTCCAGTGGCAACCAGAAGGGAGGGGGACTCTGAAGTGCAGCAGGAAATAAAAAAAAGAGCCCAAAGGATTGAATTATTGCTATGAAACCTGGCAGATTCTCGACTCACCTGTTTGCACATTGTGATTGTGTTTTGACGAGGCAATATGTGTCTTTAGTAGGCACCATTTACATGCTGCATAAGTAAAAACTGCAGCGTTGTCAGCCGTACTTGTGCAGCTAAATGAAGTTATGCATTTTCCCCTTTTCGATGGGATTGGCTCCAAACCTTTTTAGAAATATTTCAGTGAGTTTTACTGAATATTTGTAGTTTAGTTCTGAAGTCATACTTTATTTCTGATATGACACTTCCGGGGGGAATTTGCATGCCTCAACAAACTGGATGAGTATCTCCATGGGTGGATTGTAGGTGAAAATGGGAAAAAAAGGGACAAATACTCAAAGGTTCATATTTCAGTTCCTGCTTGTCATTGAAACTTTCTAACACACTGTGTTTGATGATAATGTTATCAACAAACAGAACTGTAGATTACTATAGAAGTGTTTGTGAATATGCTGTGGCACTTTATATTTTTAGAAACACCAAATGTTTTGGTTTTCCCTTCGAGTGTTGTGTGATTCAAAAGAGAAACACTTTAGTACTTTGTTTTTGTTCCTGACAAGAATTTACCCATCTTTTATTTGCTTATATTTAATTTAGCAAAGGAACACAATGAAAGCTACACTGTCAATCATATTCAGTCTACCAAAACAATGAATCCACACAAAACCTTTCTATGGATCCTTCCGAGGTGTACCTCAAAGGGCTGAATTTGTACAGTTTGTGAATAATTACGGCTACTTTGAACCTGTACATAATTATTCCGTGAATATGGTTTGGAATTGATTTGTTGTATGTTAGCACAAATTAAGTGAGTTGCTTGAGTAACTGTGTTAAAAAATGTGTGAATCCTGTACATTAATTTCAATGCAGGACAGAGTAATATACAAACTTTTTCAGACACTCGACTGCGCCATTTATTGTCCAGAGGATCAAGATTAGACATGAATAAGCAGAAGAGAATTACAGGACTTGTGGGGTGCGTTTCTTTTATATGGTCATCAGAATTTGTCCTCTAAAAATTTACATTCACCATTTAATGGATTATCTGGTCTGGGGCCTACAATCAGAACATTGGATTAGTGAGTTTTCCAGCCGTCTTTGGTCTTAACTCAGGTTTTTCCTGTGTTACGAAACCTGTGTTTTTAACTGCCTCTTTCAAAGGGCTAGATTAAAACCCGGAAGTAGCTGAGCCTGTTGATAATCAGCTTCTTGGCACTGGTTATACAGGATAAACGATTCAAACAGGGCTCAGTAATGACACGTAACCTAGAGAGAATTGGAGAGAGACTCAACATGTGTGATACAGGTCTTAAACAAGCACAGGTGTTTACACACTGATTTTGATCTTATGCTTCAGCGGCGCACACTATTTTTTAACCACAATGTTTTACAATAGAGGCAAAAGACAGGATTTGTTACTGTATTATTGAATAGGGCTGTTTTACTATATTAGGAATACGATTGTCTTTATAGTCTGACAAATGTCCATTTGAGCTGCCTTGTGAATACAAGTATTTGAGCAATCTTTGTTTTCTGTTTTTTTTTAAATAAACAATACCATGGGAGCCCACAGTACATCATCCAGCTATTTGGTTTTTATGTTTTAATGTTTATTGGTTTGGTTTGTCTGGTGTCATGTACGAGAAGAACTGCTCCCTCAAGACCTAAAAGGCAAAGTCCGTCCTTTAAATTGCGAACACAGATAACAACTGGGTGTAGTTGTTTACACAGTTCATAATGAATTCCTGCTGGTGAACGGATAAAGAATGAAAACTTAAACTACGCTGTCGGTATTGTATTACTTAAACCAGAACTGCACACTTAAATGGGGGGGGGGGGGGGGACTGTCGTGCACAGGGGCAGCATCTCTGCAGGAGGTGTACACGTGTCTGTCGCGCAAACACGGCGCTTTTATTTTGAAACATGTGACCGGAAGTAGATGAAATGGAAGTACCGCAGCCAGAGAAGTTAGTCTGTGCAGCGGTGTGGACAATTCTTCCGTTGGCGTTTCAGTCTGTACATTGTTTTCTTAAAACTTGTGGACTTGTCGTGCTCAACGACCAGACCGTGTGGCCCAGTCGGTCAGGGGACTTTGTTACGCTTCCGTTAGCTCTGTTGTCACGACAGACAAGCGCCTCGCTAACTTAGCACTGAAGTTGACGTTAGCAGCGTCGATACAATAGTGGACTACCCAGTCAGCCAACGCCCGCTGCCCGACACGCACACACACGCACACACACACACACACACACACACACGCACACACACACACACACACACACCAGGAACCACTGACGACTCGCACTCTAACGAAGTTGTTGTCCTTCCCGGAGAGTATCGGTTGGCGCTGGGCTCAGCCCGCGCGCTCACCGTTAGCAACAGGCTAACTGGGCTAAGTTGCCGTTTAGATGAGAACCGAATCACCGCGTCGAGAACTGACTCGGCGTTCGCCTCTCCGACTCGACGTCTCCGCCGCTGCCATGGTGTGTGCACGACGATCGGTGAGTGGACCACACCTCGAGCGGGGAGTGACACACGGCAGTTGGCACTTCGCCTCGCACAGGCACAGCTACGTGGGAGTTCCCAGCTCTTGACTGAGGCGTCGTGACACGCGTGTCCATTTCTGTGCTCCTCTCTTCCTGTCCAGCACCCGTCGAGTTGAACCGCCGACCGTGAGACGCGCCGGGCCCCAGCATGAAGACCCTGGGCTCCAGATTCTTCTTCTATGCGGGCTTCGTGTTCGGGACCTTCACCCTGTACGTGTTCCTGCGGCAGGTGTGGTTCGAGAGGAGCGCGTCGTCGTCGTCGCGCGTCGGCGCCGTCGACAGCGCCGATGACTACCAGCAACTGCTGAAGGACGAGTTGAAGATCTGGAAGAAGGAGAGGTCTGCTCTCTTTAACCTGGAGCACCCTCATCATACAGGTACCGCATCTGAGCAGCTGTGCTCCTGTGCACTCATGTAGAGGCTGCTCCAGGACCACGATCTGTGGGCTTGTGTGTACCACACTACCTGTCCGACACTAATCCAAAGCTCCAGCTCCCATTTCCTTTCATACACAATGTTGAACCCAGACCAAAAGCAAACACAAGATGCACATTATTTTCTTCGCTGACGTGTCAGGCTAGAATATCTACAAACGTTATCACCGGATCAAGTTGGGATCTACCCAAGTCAATAAGTCATTTGCCAAATATTTGTCTTTCTTAACTGTTGGGACCATCGAAACTGGATCTACCACTTTTCTTGCGGAAGTCCATGCGTTGTTTTTTGCTCTGACACAACTTTCGTTGGTCCAGTGCAACTGGGTCACAGTGAGCGTTCTCCAGTGACTAACTACTCTTTTATGTTGCAATAATGCCATTTCATAATGAGGTCATCATACTCTGCTTCGGGCTAAGCCAGCGTGCAGGGTAAATAACCTCCAGTAATAAGTCATTTTTGTAGTTTTTATGAAAAAAAAAAAGGTCAAAATTGGATGATTTCTGGTTCTTTGCTCCTCTATGACAGTAAACCAAATATATATTTGCTGTGTGGACAAAATAAAACTTCATCTTGGGGTTTTGGAAACACGATCAACATTTTTCACCATTTTATGGACCAAACAACTAATCACTTAATCGAGAAAATAATCCACAAATGAATCGCTAATAAAAATAATGGTCAGTTGCAGACCTACTACTATTATTTGTTGCTTGTATTTCTTTTTAATATAACTGTTGGTCTGATAAAACAAGCAATTATAAGACTACTCAAATTGTCAGATTGTCCAAATAGTCAGACAATATGACTATAGAGAACATTGTCCAACCCTAATGTTTACTTAAGGTGGAGTGTGATTTTCTTCTTCTACCAATTCACTCGAGTGTCTGAAAGCACCACTGGTTGTTGAAGTGCTCTAAATAAATATTGAAACTCTTTATTGTGTTGAATCTGCATTGTAAACATGTGTATCTCTCTACCAGGTGAGGATAGCCACATGGCTGATGAGCTCTACAAAAAGGTGCGCATTCTTTGCTGGGTGATGACCTCACCCAACAACTTGGAGACGAAGGCTCGACATGTGAAGTCCACGTGGAGTCGTCACTGCAATATTGTTGTCTTCATGAGCTCTGTGGATAACCCGGACTTCCCCACTGTGGGATTAGGTACAGAGGAAGGTCGGGATCAGCTGTATTGGAAAACAATCCGGGCCTTCCATTATGCCTACGAGCATCACGGCCACGAGGCAGATTGGTTCCTCAAGGCAGATGATGACACCTATGTCATTGTAGACAACTTGCGGTGGGTTCTTGCGAACCACACACCGGAAGAGCCAATTTACTTTGGCCGAAGATTCAGGCCATACGCCAAGCAGGGCTACATGAGTGGTGGAGCGGGTTATGTGCTGAGCAAAGAGGCCCTACGGCGCTTTGTAGAAGGTTTTAAAAGCAAACAGTGCACTCACACTACCTCTGTCGAGGACCTGGCAATGGGGCAGTGCATGGAGAAAGTCGGGGTGCTGGCAGGAGACGCCAGAGACACGGTGCACAGGGAGACATTTCACCCCTTTGTCCCCGAGCAGCACCTCACTTCCAAGTTCCCCAAGAGCTTCTGGTATTGGAGCTACTGCTTCTACCCCATCTCAGAGGCAAGTGAATCGACTTCAGCACTGTCACTATTCAGTTAGTCTGCGCCAAAGTAACAATGAGTTCCTGACCTAGCTGATTATAGTGACCTGTTTCACAAATATTTATTTGTTTATTGAAACTGTTTTGGTCACTAGCAAAACTAGCCATTAAGGCAATATTAACAATGAATGCTCTTAACTGCATTGTGTTTTCTATTGTGTTGAACCCCTTTGACCCCTTTGGGTTGTCATGGGTTAAAAATGTCAATCGTGAGCCTGTGTAGCTACCAAGCCGCGTTAGATTAAATTTTTTCGTTCAGGCAAGCTATTTGTAATGTCAACTAGCTAGCCTCGCTGGCTCGTGTCACTTAATTCAGCACATCGTTATCTGTTAGCTTGGTTAGCAATTTCTTGAGTTATAAAGCGGACCATATTAGTTTTATTTTCTCTATCTGCCATCGCTGTTAACACCAACAAGAATTACTCCATATCAAAAAGTGTGTACTTACTTTATTCTTTTTTGAGGTTTACCTAAAGTTGGCTTGCAACCTGCTCATTTGAGACGACGGTTGTCAATCCCAATCTGAGGTTGACAATGCAGAGAAATATCAGCAGTTTGATTAGATTGGCGATGATGAGCATCTGTCGCACACAAATCACATCTATACAAATAACACCCACTATTAATCAGCTTGGTTTTGTGTACATTGAAAATGTGACACTTTGATGCTGCTTTACTGTTGCATAACCACATACTTTTTGTTTGTTTTTTCAGGGTCCAAACTGCTGCTCAGACCTGTCTGTGTCTTTCCACTATGTAGATGGTTTACACATGTATTTATTGGAGTACTACGCCTATCACCTGCGTGCCTTTGGCTACAGATACCGTTACCAGCCCCCCTCCCCATAAGGCTACAATATCGAGCTGTCAGGCTCCCAGGATGCTGCAGAGGGACAAAAAGAGCCGGCTATTCAGGTAAAAGGGCGAGGAGAGGGGGGCGATCTGTCAAGGACTGACAAGAGACAGGATGCAGATCAACCTCGAGCAGCGGGTGAAGTCCCTCCCATTGCACCAGAGGACAAACAACAGTAGAGACTGTGTGGTGATGTGAAGGGAACATTGTCGTCAGGAAGAGGCCGAATTTGTGTTTGTAATATTTGCGTATTCATTCTAATAATCTTGGCTCATATTTCTACAAAAGTAGAAAAAACATGAAGTTTCTTGAGCTGAAGGACTGCTACTAACTTAAACTGCGACTGCAAAACAGCTTTTTAGGCTAAGAAGTGATTTCTGACTGTTATTCAGGTTTGTCAGATGGTTTTTACAACTTTAAAAATTGAGAACAGCTGTCCGTAAGCTGTGTTCATTTGAAAACTAACTAAAGCACCTTTTTAATCCACATCAACCAATAATTAATGTCCAGAGCCAGTGAAATTAGGTTTTGCCAGTGTTTTTATCTGATTTCTTTCTTGACTGCTGCAATACCACCAAAACCTGATCTACCACTTTATATTCGTCTGGACATGATGGAGTAGTATGACTTAATTTCTCACATAGAGAACTATGTGCCTGCTAATGAGAACAAAGTATTTGTCTTGAACTGAATGAAAAGGTGTGAGTTGTGAGGCTACTACTTTTCTAATAATTTACATAGATTAAACAAGATGGAATTAAATACATTGGTGTTTGTTCTGAGAATACTATGGTTAACCATCTGTTGGTTGTCTGACTCCTAAACTTGATTCAGCCTCTATCCAAAACTATTTTCTGTTACGCTTCTGTGTAAGTGTAATGTTTCGTCCACGTTCTTTGTTGGAATCAATCAATTTTATTTGTTTAATTCTCGCCAGTATGGATCTCACATTTAATTGTTTTTATTTTATCTATATTAAGCTCTTTGAAAAGTCTAAAAATAGTTTTTTTAAAAGATTTTGTTTTCCTACACATTTTATTTAAATGTCTAGGGTTGCAACCAAGGGTTATTTACCATTAAATGCGACAGATTATTTTCTTAATGAACCAATTCATTGTTCGGTTTAAAAAATGTCAGACAGTAGTGAAAATAAGCTGTTATTAATAGTTTGCTTTACTGAAAACTGTCAAACCCCCCCAAATCCATTTACTATTACATAGGACATAGAAAAGAATCAAATCTTCACAAGAAAGAAGCTGAATTGACGTGATGGTTTGCACTTTTAACATGTAAGCCATGTTCCTCCAGCGCTAATCAAATGTCAGTCAGTTCAAATCTATAATGCTTGTCCTCAAAACAATATTCATCTTAAAACCACAACCCCAAATTAATTAAAGCCTTTTTCCAATCAAACGATCCATTCATATCTCTTTGTGGCCAATTGAGATGCGTTGATATGATGATGCTTTAAATGAGAACGTCCAGAATTTATACAACCAAAGATTTCCCTGAAGGATGAGGCCGGACGAGCCGATATTTGTAAACATGTCTTGGGAGTTAATGCACTTCATGTTCAGTCATCGCAACTTGTTATTTGATCTTGGACCCTTGGTGGTTAGACACACCTTCAGCTGGAAGAGGAGGAAGTCAATAGGGCTGTAGTCAACCAAAGAAAATGTCGCCTGAAAGTTTACCTATTCTTCGACCCTTCAATAGGTCTTTGGGGCAAGGAAAAAATATCTGAAAGATATCTCTAGATTAATTAAATTGGCCACGGTGCACTGATTGCACCCCACGGGTACGTTAGTCCTCATGAATGCAACATTGGCCATTGTCCGACTGATGAGAATTTGATTGGACGACCGCTTATCGACCAAACAATTGAATAGTCGAATGACCGACTACAGCCCTTGTAGCCAGTGAAAGACCTTTCCTTCTTTCTCTCCTGCCCATTTGTGGGACATGGTTTTCGATTTGTTCTTCCCTGAACTGGCTCTGGATACACGCGTCACACTTCCTTGCATCTTCCCCCGGTGGACTCATTAGCTTGTGCCTTGTAAATTGAGATTGTATGAGCCAACAGCTGAACACATGACTTTGCACTGTGACATTACAATGATGAGTGCCAACTTTCAAATGGAGCGTATTGATTCCTTCCAATGTATTGAGTTAGGCCTTTGCCAGTGGATGACTTGTTCGTGCCTGAAAAAGCAAGGGTTTATTTTATATAAATGTAGTTTTAGCAATGTTGTGTATTTTCTAAATGCTGGGGGTGGGGGGAGTTGGGGTTCTTTTCTTTTGTAGTCACTACCTTGTGTATATTCAAAATTATAAACAGAAACTTTATTACTTTGCGGATAAACAACAAATTACATTATCGGAGATACAGTAATGACCAAATACAGAAAATGGCTTCAGGAATCAGGCAGGATTCAGTTTTATGTGAAAATAGCAGTTTTTCTTTTCAACGACTTCAACCTTTTAATCAGCATTCAAGGTTGCAAATGTATGTGGTAACTAAAGCCTATCAAAATGCCGTTTTGTAAGTGTTAATACTCAGTTGTACTCCTTCAGTACAAGAGCACGGAGCATGTTCAGTATTTTAAATGGGAAAAGTTCCAGTTTGAACCAAATCAGCACGTTTTTGTTTCCAAGTGAATTAACAGTCTGTCCACTGATTTTCGTCCATCGACGTTTTTAGTTGCTTTACCATCACCATCATTTCTGCCGGCCCTAACAACTTTGATAACTCCCCCATCTGGTAACTGGTTATAAATCCAGTCCTTGACAATCTTCTCCTACATTCAAATTTTATTCAAGGGAAAGGTGTACAGTGAAATATTTATATTTGAAATGTTTATGTATGTAAGTAAGTAAGTATTGACATCAGAATTGAGTTAATAGTCTTACGTGTGTCACTTGTCATTCGTTTGTGTGAGTGTTTGAGGTGCTTCAGTGTGCAGGGTTGTTTTCAGTGAGTTGTACTTTAATCACTATAAATAAATGCATATTTTATTCTACATCTTGTCTTGCCTTTGTTTCCTTCATCTCGTCATAAAGTGACAGTGGAAAAGCAAACATGCATGATAAATACGGCTGTTGTCACCTCTCCGTGTAAATGACATTTATACGTGCACTGTTTATACAATAGCTGTTGACCGAGACTGAGGGAGTCGCAGCCGTGACTTCTCCACCACAGAAAGTGTTGGAACCTGAGTGGAAAGAATACGTTTGGTCAAAAGATGTAGCCACATATTTTTCTGTAATTTTAGGATGGATGCAGGTTTTAAGTTTTTTTTTCTTCTTCTCACCTCTGCCTCTCATTAATGATGAATCAGCCTCTGCTTTTCTGCGAACACTCCTGTGAACACGGACGAGCTTTTCCTGCTGTGTATGAAGGAAAACAGTGGCTCAAACTTCTCCAGTCTATTGTCACACAAGCAACTACTGCTTATCACAGTTACTACAGTGAATATACTTTCCTTCACTTTCTCAGATCAAGATTAAACACCAAAGCCAATACAGACAGTCAATGAAGTCCACTCAGCAGAGAAAATTGGGGGAATTTACTAGTTGCCCTTCAACTTTATACACTCGGAGTTTCACCACTTGAATGAATGATGTGTGGAACTTGTCTAGAATTTGCCTGAGTGATTCAGCGGTCGGAATAGGCTTGACGTAGTCTAACCTGTGTTGGTGTTTTCTTTGAAAGGTCAACTGAGAAATAATTACCAATATGCAAATATTGATGTATGCTTAAGTCATGTAGACACCCTTTTCTCTGTGTAGATGAAAACCTATGACAAACTACAAGTCTAAAAAGTCGGTGAAAACCCAGACTGTATAAAGATAATATACATAATGTAATGTCCTGATTGAATAACAACATTTTTTTTTTTTGATATATGTTCATGTAAACAGAATTAGTGTGGGTTGTCTGGTTTGGAAGAAGGAGTTGTTGTTTTTTTTTTTTTATCTCTAGCACTGATTAAAAAGAAGATAGTTTTCTGTAATTTATTTATTTTTGTATTTGTCCAACAAAAAAACACAGAATACTCAGGGGAATAGTGTAAAATTAATAAGTAGATGATTGTGGGACCTGCTGCAGTCACTTACTTGTCCTCCGCAACAGCAGATCAGCGAGGATGTGGTCAAAGTGTCCTGCATTAGATGAACAGAGCTTTTATTTTCATAACTATTATCTTTTGATTGGATACTGATTCATCGCTGAATTCAACTTGGGGTTCTTACTATTTCTGGACATTGGTGTATTTCTGTGATCTGCAATGAAAGTTGCATGTTAGGGGGACAAGAGTTCCAGGGATAGGGAAAGTGTTATGGATGTCTCCTCAGTGTTTACTGCAAAAAAAAAAAAGCCAACCAAACTCACTGATTGGTTGAGCGGCACTTCTCCTTCCCATTAGACTCACAAAACTGTCATTATCAAGGTCATCAAACCTCTTCAACTCCACATATCCCCCAACACAGCACTCCGTCTTAGCCTGAAAGACAAGGTGTGTACCGCAAAATCAGGTTCGGATAATTTGGGTGTAACCCATCTTGTAACTGCAGCCCCGTCAGTCTTACAGTACCTCTGTCAGTGATTTGTAGGTGTCTTCTTCACACCAAGACCTGACGGGAAGTAAGAGGACAACCAAAACGAGCAGTGAAGCAAAAGTGCAGGAGTTTGAAGTTCTCTCCATCGCTCTGAAATCAGAAGTAGTGCATTAGATTTACAGCCGATACACATAACCAGTTAAGCTGCTGCAGTATTTTTTTTACTGTGTTTAACTGATAACTGGTAAGAACAGCTTATATTTGTTACATCGAGTGGAGAGTTAAAGCATCAATGTGTCCCTATGGAAAAGGTGTCATTTGATTTACATTTGTTTTTCCTCTACAATTATCTGAACTTCAAATGAAACACTGACAACACAATTTCATCAACCACAGTCACATCCTGTACTTTCAAGTGTTTCATTGATAACTGACAGTTTTTAGAAGGATCATTTTGAGAGAGCAGTCATAGATGGCAAAACACAGTGGATTGGATCTCCCATTTTCTTAGTGGTGAGCAGGAGTAAGCCAGGATACATGAATCACAATGCAGATTCTGTATCATTATAAATGAAGTTTCCTGGGGAAAAAAGTAATTTATTAATTTAAAATAAAGAGAGTGTTTAATAGGTGACAACCTGATAGTATAAGCTAGCGATGCAAAATGAGGAATTTGTTAACAGAAATGCATAAAAGTTAACATGTATGAACAACCAACTTTATAAACATGAAATTAATGATCAACAAATGGTTACTTGGGTTTAAATGGAGCAGTCCTTTCAAGGAAATTTCTGCTCGACTACAACTTTATCCTGCAGTCTCAAAGGTTTCTCTCTCTTCCCTATAATTAGTACCAAACTAAATATTTATTTTATCTGTGAGAACATTTCCATTCTAATGTGCTATATATATATATATGTGTGTGTGTGTGTAAAAAAGGGTCAACACACAGCACAGCAGAGTTTGATTTTGTACCGATGCCAACCATTTCAATCAGTTTATCCATTCATCCAATAAACAATGCAATTACTATGACAAAAGGAAAGTAAAGGCGTTTGGAACAGAGTAACTTGTCATTATTGTCATAAAGATCTTGTGAAATTCTAAACTTGTGAAATGCATCTTACAATTCAAACAAAAGTCTTACCTGCTAACAGCCATCAGGGACCTTGATCTGATCCGACAGTACTGACCAGTGGTTAACAGTGGACTCTGTGTTATTAGAGATCTGAGTAGAAGTGTCTCAGCAGCCTCTCCGTCTCTTTTATTATAGTTGTTGGGCTCATTTGTAATTCAATTAGAGCTCCACCCACCACCCCCATCCCATCCCTACACACACACACACACACACACACATCCCTCATAGTTTGAAGCATTATACTCATCGGATATACTGATTCATTATTTCAATGTTCATGTCTGTATCAGATGGCGCAATGAGTCTGAAACTTGGAAGCCTTCTCCATCTTAAAACAGTGGTCCCCACTAAACACTGCGACTTTTAACATTATTTAAAGAGGCAACAAACCACTTTTGTGCTCCTAGCGAAAACGAGTTGTAATTTTTCAGTGAAAACCTGCTTCCCGTTGGCCAAAAGAATAACGCGGTGAACGCAAAGCTAATAGGGGAACAATATAAACGTGGAATGTGTTGTTTTTATTTCGCCATTACATTTTATCGTCACAGTGACAAATTTCAGACAAAAAGTCGTCTTGTCTTGTGTTCACTGACATAAATGGGTTGGTCCAAATAATAGGAACAAGTGTCAGTATAATACAATGCACCAGCACCAAAAACTGCAGCCTCAAACATAACCTTAAAATTGAGTCCATACAAAGAAAAAATGAACATTATAACCTTGCTGAAAAATATTAGAATTTTGGGGAATATTTTGTCCTATTGGCAGCTGGTTGTATGTGACAATACTATTACATTGGTCTGTGACCCTCGTATGTTTGTGTAAATGACATTATATAGGCTTGATTACTGCCTCGACCCAGATGATCACACAGGAGGAAGTACTGAACATAAATAATGTTGTTCATCTAAATTTGAGCTGCCTTGAGAGACGCACATGATCTTATATTCTCAGCACAGTGCATGTGTCCCCGGAGAAATTGGGTGTGTCATGTGTTTTTATGAGTTGATTTGACTTGGAAACTTCCAACGCCCTATCAACGGATATTGGAGTCCTGTCTGCTCTCTGATTGGCTGACGTGTCGCACCACCGAGCCAAATCACTCCTACTCTCAATCAACAGCTGGTGAAGCCCTTGTGACCGACCTTTTCCTTACGCACACAAAAATTTCCACGGTTTCTTATTTAGAGGTGGCATTTGAGCCATTCTTATCATTCATAAACATTTAACATGACAAAGCTTGTGTGTGGAATAGATCAAAATAGATCTGCCACAAATGACAAAGATTTAACCTTTTAATCCATCCATGGTCATGTATCACATATGAGTGAGTGCAGAATCGTTGATTTATCTTAGTTTTGGACACACATTAACTCACACACCACATTTATGGGGAGACTATTCATTTCTTAATGTCTAACTTGCTTAAAGTTTTGCATTTCAATAGGAAACAACAGTTTGCTTGGACTGAAGTGTACTTTAGCGGCAGATTGGAAATCCGTGTTGGGAGACAAGATCCTGTTGTTGAAAAATAAAATGTGCTTTTATGGCTCTGCACCAGAGAAGCTCATCCTGGTTTATTTACTTTCAATTTCTACACTATTTTTAGTCTGCATGAATCCCTCTGCGTAACAATCTTTACACTCAGAATTGTAAAATGACACAGTGCATTTACAAAGGTAATGTTTCAGAAGTCCTCCGGCATGAGCATTTCCATTTTGTGAGACTCAAAACTTTTTCATCGTTGTCTTTGAAAAGAGTGAAATTGTGCTCTGTACTCTGCAGCTGCAGTAACGTGTCACTTTGCAGAATGATCAAGCCCATAACTTTTGATGTTTTGTTATAATTAAATGAGCCAATTATTCACATTGTGGAGATAAGTTATCTGTAATGAGCCCACAGCCTGCTGGATGTTTTCCTTGCTTTACATAAAGACTGAAAACAGAGGGAACCTGCTGGCTCTGTCCCAAGGTGACAAAATCCTCCAACTAGATTTCTGTAGATCACTAATTAACTATCTTCTAATCTATAAAAATTGGAAGAAAAACAATATGACATTTTACAGGGAGTTGATCTAATTTCCTGGACAGGCGCAGTAACTTCCTGGAGTGTCTTCTGGTGTCCTGGTAACTCCTCCTAATTTAGAAATTGTCTGGCACATACAGCTTCCCTTGCAAAAACCACAACTTACCACTTGGACCCTGGCTTCATGTTTGTAGAGCTGCTGCTGTACTGACAGCAGCCAAAGAAACGCAGTTTGAGCCTCCGTTTTGTTTTCACCTCAGCCTATGCTGAGGAGGGAAGGAGATCTCACTTGTCCCAAATGAAGCATAACTCAAAAACCTCAACCATGTATTTTCAGCTCGTCTGTGGTCAAGCACCTCAAACATAAGATTGTGTAGCTGTACACGGTCACGTTGTGGGGACTCTTTTAGGAAGAAGACAGTCAAAGGTTAGATTCAGGTTGAGTCTCCAGTAAATTCAACTGCTCACAAATCTTGACTCCACCAGACTAATCAATCAAACTTGTTTCACTGCTCAAAGTTCTGTGGATCATCATGTTTCTCTTGCTGACAGACTTTACTAATAATCAAATCTCTTAAAATCACTTTGAAATTCTCATGCTCACATAGTCGGAGACATCCTCGCCAGTCACGCCCAGGATAAATTTGAATCACTGGTATCACCACCATCATTAAGTTGTATGTCCAACGCCTTTATGTATTCTGTGGTTAAATTAACGACCTCCAGTGGCGACGATTGTGTTTTCCCAGGGTTTGTTCTTGTGGAAGGAGACACCTGTAACAGCCTTTAAACCAGAGGGATGTTTCCATGTTTAATTATGAATAACAGTAATCTGAGAGATGACGAGATGGGTCTTCACCATTAAAGCAGCAGAAGTAATGGGATTCAGCTGTAGAAACTAAATCATTATCAAATTACTATAATAAATAAACAATGGAACTTAAAAATTAAATAATACAGGACAAGGGACAAGAAGTCACAGTTATGTCTAATTGTAATATCAGGATAAATCCTTTGAGATCCAACCTCTTATTGTGAAGGGGGTCCTAGAAATTACACAAATCTTTAGTTTTGCCTGTTAGTGTGAGACACCTTTATCATTGTTATTAGTAAATAGATATTTTTTTATTCCCTAGGATAAAAACAGTACAAATGCCTGTTTACTAAAGTAGTCAGTAAACATGTCAGTATTTTGTTTCATACCTGACTAATGCCACAAAATTCAAAGTTAACATTTTAATAATCATGATTGTGTTTGGTTTCTTAAAAACACTGCAAGAATGTTAAAATACAAACACAGACACTACCCAATCTTGGCAATATGTTATTAATTTATCTTTTTTTTATTTATGTATTTATTAATATCGCAAATCACGATGGTGACTCACATGATATGAGACAATACTCTGATGGTTAATCAAACCGCGGCTGTGTGAGGAGCTGTCAGCTTGTATCTGCAGATTTTTTTGATTTTTGATTGGACTCTTGGGACTTATCACCATACTTTAACTATTGTCAGTTCTGCTCAGTTCCCAACAGAGATCACTGTGTGAACAGCACTATAATTAATCATCATATTTTATGAATCACACACCCGTCTGCTCAGACTTTTCACATCATTAGTGAAGCCAAATGGGCTATTTCCTTATATCAGAGCTCCTTGAATGAAACAGGTGAGAATAGAGGGCAGGTTGAGAGTTATGAGTCTCCTCACAACTACACATTTAACTTATGAGTGTTATGTTTGCTCAAGCCTGATGATGCTAAGGATGGCAACAATCAGGTTTGTGCCATTACCTGGCTCCTTGCTGTTTGTAGCTGAGGTCAGCTTTTAGTCAGACCTCTGTTCTACAATAGTTGGACTCCTCTGTCTCCAGCAGGGGGCAGTGATGAAGCAGCGTCCGCTACTCAGAACTTCAGAGCATAGTGGGTGAACTCAAAGAAACAACCTCTGTTTGTGTCTCCTCACTCTTATTGTCTCTCCTTCGTCCTGTAGGAAAGTTGTCCACTAAATGAAGAATAAGAAAAACACTCTCGGGTCAGTCTCTCATTTATTTCTGAATTCAGGAAACAGATCCCACACATGAGAGGCATCACATTAACCGCTCAACTGTTCCTTCCTCCACCAGCCTCTTACTCCAAACTGCAACGATGACATTGTCAGTCTCTTCTCTGAATAACAAATTACAATAAGAAGAATTTGCAATCAGCAGATCTCAGACACTGGGACACCACACTCTTCGTGACTGGACAGTCTGGTGTCAAGGTTACAGTGACCCTCTGTAGTCATTACAAAAAACAGTTTAAGAGCAATTCAGCATTTTATTTTATCACATTAAAAAACTAAAATGTGGCATCCAGTGAGACTAAAGTCTAGTAGCCAATCACAGTTTATAGAATTTCAAAGATTCAAATAAAAAGATCAAATTGTCTTATAATTGTCGAAATATCAAAACAATGAGCTGAAAGATGCTAAAATGTTCCCCTCAGCTGAGTTGAAATTGTTCATCTCTAAAAGTGACAACTTTTTACATTACACACAGTTATTTCCTTCATGGTTGTTATGAAAATATAAATAACTGCTGCTTTAAGTGGCAGATGGGGGGGGGGCTACTGAACCGTTTGTTCATTAATGAGCCTTGTCCATTCAGTTTAAAGACAGTTGGGTACTCTCCCAGAATAAAGCTGTTTTTGTGTCAGGGGTACAAGTAAGTGCGAGGACGCTAAATTCTTTGATCTGCTTTAACTGCTTACTTTTTTGAAGCAACATCATTGGTTGTTTCAACTTCAGAATCAGTTTGTATTAAAATAGTAAATAGTGAAGCACAACCCAAGGGCCAGTGACTTCTGGCTCTAAAATGTGATATCTGACACTAATGGATGCTCCAAGCCAAAGTCTGGCTATTGCTGGTGTTCTGATGCCACAGAGCTGGACTGCTACTGACAGTAGCGTGAATAAATAAGGCCTCAGAGGGTAAAATAAGTGTATTTCTACATGAAGTTCAAGAGCACACCAAATGCTGTATTCTTTTCTTCAGGGAGTATTTACCTCAGATGGCCCTGTTTTCCTTCACTTCACTTCTCAGCTGTTCGAGAGAAAAACTCGCTCACGGCATGAGGGGAAGATTTCTTTCAAGTATTTGGGTCAAAGACAAAACCTAAGGACAGCAGAGAGAGAGAGAGAGAGAATGAATATGTGTGTGTGTGTGTGTGTGTGTGTGTGTGTGTGTGTTTGATTTAGATAGCAGGGCAGACAAACAAAAAGCTTTAGAACACATGGACTTTCCCCACGTGAATCAATATTCAAGCCCTGATCTCTCTGTTGAGCAACGAGGCCAAAGAGAAGAGGCGGTTGAAAGGCAGATGAGACAGGGGAGGAGGGGTGGGTGGGATGTCGTGTGTAGAGAAGGAGATTCTCATTGGAGAGAGAAACAAGAGAAAGAAGATCCTTTTGCAGGTTTTTAGAAAAAGGGGGAGAAAAAGAAGGAAAAACAAAAAGCATCCTCCGTGCTGAGGCCATCTTGGTTGCACTGCTACCCTCTGGAATCCAGACCTGATTCTTATTAAGGTAGGTGCGGTACAAACAGCTGGCACAGGATCAGAGGAGGCAGTGGAATTACAAAGTTGTGGTCGGAACAAGATATCAAATTTTTAGTTGTAGTCAGCAAAGGAAAAATAGGACATGCACAGATGTTTCAGCTCAATTGCTCCATGTTGGGATGCAGTGCTCTTTCTTGCATGGTGGAAAAAATGCTCAAAATAATTTTTGAATATAGTTTTGTTTGTTTGTTTGCATGCAGAGTGGACAATCATTTTTATGTTTTTATGTTTAAATCATGTTAACACCCTCTAACTTCTCGAGGCCTTTTTCAAGCAACTGAAGACACGGGGACAAACGCTTTGTTTATTAATGTTCTAAAAATATCCTATTCATGTAACAAGCTAATTTCACTCAATATTGGACATTTTTAGACTTTAACGCAAGTTTTACAATTCTTCAGTTAAACCAAATAGATGTATAACTAGTGGTGATACTGCAGGATTTACTTTGGAGTGATGCCACATACAATTCCATAAAGCTCATGACTTCAAAGTCGCTGTTTATTCAGCACATACAATGAATCATTTTGTGATGTTTTTATTTCTTCATATTTCAAAGTTAAGTGTCGCGGCTTTGGAGAAGAACTCCAACAAGGGTGGAATGATGTTCTCCAAGTTGAAGTGGCTGATTGTGATCCAGCTCCTGCTGAATGAACAGACTCTGTGCAGGGTCCCACCGCCTCGGACTCAGGGGAACACTCTGCTCCTAAAAACTGACCGCCACGGAGAGGTGGAAGAAACTGACAAACAGGATCATCAGACTTTCCTGGGATCACATCTCCAGCTCAGATTCTCGTCTGCTGAAAAGACTGATACTGTATCAGTGGCTGCACATAAAGAGGAGAGAGTCCAGTCTGCCAAACTTATGGTATCAGGCCTCAGGGCGAAGCTTCAGGGGCAGATTCAAGATCATCTCCATAGTCAAGGGAACATCAGCTGTGAGGAGCTTCTGTCTGCCAGCACCGGGGACGACTCTTTGTCCTCCATGTTCCCCCAGGAGCTGCTGGGTCTCTCTCTAGTGCCTGTGTTGGCAGTGGCAGGATGCCCAAAGCAGGCACAGACCCTGGTGCTGAAGCTGTATGACCTGCTGGGAGTGGCAGACACGGAGGAGCTCCTGATGGAGCTGCAAGGTCTCATAGTGCGGAGGTTGAGCAAGTCAGCATCTACACCAGCACCTGCACCAGCAACATCGTTGACAGAGAGAGATCAAGCAGGGCGCCACATAGAGGCCGTGATGTTCAACATCCAGCAGCTGGTGATGGTGGGAGAAGAAACCACCAAGCAGGAGGGACGTTGTGACGGTTGGACCAGGGTGAACGGAACCATGCTGGTGGGGACAGGTGTGGAGCGAGCCACAGGTGGACTGGAGGAGGCAGTGGACAGCTGTGAGCGACTGGGAGTCCTGTGTGCCGGTGTGACCAGCAGTGGACTGCTCACACCTGGCATGTACCGGGCAGTGCTGAAGAAAGGCAGCCGTATCATGCCATCGGACTCCGCAGGGTCTGAGTGCTGGATCCGTCAGTGCAGTGCGGAGGAATATATTTCCATCCCTGCTGCTCCAGGTCGACGGATGAAGCGCAGCCCCGAGGGGAGCTGCATAAACAAGCGCGAGGAGCGTGTGTACAACGTGGTGGAGTGGATCCCTGCAGTCAGCACCCTCTACAACCTGGGCACAGCCGTGTATTATGCCTCAGTCAACTGCTCTGAAACAGCCAAGGAGCGAGCCATCCTCAGTGCGGTTGACCTGGGCACAGACGCCCTCATGGTTGCCACAGGGGGGACTGCCGGGGTGGCAGGTTATGCTCTGGGTGCTGGGGTGAAGACGGGCGTGAAAGCCGGGGTCAGGTTCCTCCTCAACTCCATGAAGCAGGAAGACGACGTGCTGGTGAACCAGTTCAGTTGGGAGGAGGGTGTCATCACCATCCAGTAGACTGAAGGATCACTGAATCAGCCTGGGAAGGGTTAAATAGTTTCTACATTTTTTGACAATGACACAAGGATCGGTGTTTGTTAGTTGACATGGTTGGGGAGAAACAAATAGGTTTACCAGATTTAGTATAATGTAGTTTATATAGAGAACAAGATTACATTACTCAGTGGAAAATCTGAATCACATCTTGAAAGGGGAAAAATAGCCTTTTCTGTTTGTGTGGCCATGAACACAAACCTACTTCTGACACAGTAAATATTTTTTATTGCAGTTAATGTCAGTAGCTTTCATTCTGTCTGTACATTCAAGTCAATTAGTTGTTGTTGTTTTTAAGAAGACAATCTTACCTACAAAATAAAATGAGGTAAAAAACATTATATTGCAATACAGCAGTTGTTAACAATCTCAGTAGTCTTACCCCAGAACGTGAGCTATAAACATTTGCATTTAGAAAGTGTATAAGTGTAACAGTAGTAGAGTAACAAGTGATCATATTCAGCAGCAACATTTAAAGAACTTGTCTCAGGAAGCTCAACCCTTGAACCCTCAAGACTGTGATTTTTGCCCTCCATCCTTGTCTTTTCTGCAACGGTGTATTAGGGCAATTGTAGGTTCAAAAGAAATCAATTAATTAAATAATACATTTTACAAGAAAAATCTCAGATATTCCTTGAATGGTAGATTTTATATTATAGACTATTATTGCTAATATTGTTATTATTTTTTGGTTATTTCCTTTATGGCTCTAATACACAGTCGAACTAACAGGCCGTTATACTTCTCTTCTGCTCACTTACCTTCCTCACCCTTGCTGTTGTCTTCCTCCAATCAAAACCTTTTGCCACGCAAGAGTCAAACTATCTCCTCTGGGACTACACTATTATTTTTTATGTTTCCTTTAAATGGTAACACATTGAATATTAAAGGCTTGCTTACAGTTTGGTGTCAGTGTGGCATAATCAGTTTGCATGTTCTTGAGTTAGCCTGTATTTAGCCTGGTTGTCGATCTGATTTTGAGACAGTGTACTGTCAGTAAGTAACACTGACTGCCCCCTGCAGGAGCAAAGCTGGAAAAAACCCCTCTTCCCCCTGCTGCAGTCCTCAACCTATTTCCAAACAGTGCTGCATGATACATTCGTCCCTATATTAGCACATACATTTTAATAAGAGCTTTGGAGGTTGATAAGAGCTTTGACCAAATGTGACGACAAGATGACTTAGAAAAGGGCAAAACGTGAAGTGTCTTTTAGATCATTACAATTAAGGCGGTATTCTTATCCCAAGAGGGAGATGGTTTTCCACAAGGGGGTTGAATCAGGAGCGACTGGACCTGGTCGTAGTTTCTTGATGACGTTTCACCTCTCATCCAAGAGGCTTCTTCAGTTCTGGCTGTTGTGGTGAATCCCAGGTGTTTAACCTCAGGGAGTGTGGGCAGTGTTAATGCTCCAGACTGTTTCAATGACCGTCATAGAAACAATGGGCATTAGAGTCGTTGGAGTCACCTTCATCCATGTCGTTGTTTTGAGGGGTCACGTGGTTGTTAAGGACAGCATTGTAGGTGGGAGAAACACCTCCTCCTCTGGGATGTTTTCTCTACGTTTTTCTCTACTTTTGTACACCAATGTTTTATGATAATCTGTGTGCCAGTTATGATGAGCCTATATGCCACATAGGCAAATCAAATGTTAAATATAATATTACACAGCAATTCCCACTGCTACAATAGTTAATCTGGTGTTTCATGGAATATAATGTAGTGCACTTTTTGTATGGTAAAGCATGATATTAAAATGAGTTTTTCTGAGAAAGCCAGGTGCAGGGCATGAACAGGTCATGTCTGATCAGCTCTATAATAGACTGACAAATCATCGGTAGAATTGGCCGATGAGCTCATGATAGAATTAGCCAATGAGACAAATGAGGAAAACCAGTCTTTGTCTTAATGTGTTATTGGATTTGAAAAACACGGGGATATGATGTTTGTTGAAGATCCTCCCTGAGTTTTTCCAGATACTCCAGACTCATATGGGATCACTTCTTCTTCTCTTCACTTTTAACAGAGCTGGTGTTTTTTGTAGATCTTTTAGCAGTTTTCACAAAGGCGGATATCCATGCACTTTAAGTGCCTCCTCCAGGTGCTTGTGCTCCTTCTCCTGGCCGTGGACACTGGTGGGTGCATTATCAGCTCTGATAACTCCCAGCTTGTGTTCCAGTGGATGGTGGTCCTCTGCCAGGGGCATGGGAGCCTGAGGGATCAGCACTCTTCTGGACAGAGATCTCAGATGTTTTTCCTGGAATCTGCAGGAGTCACTCTTTCAGTTTGGGGTTTACAGCCCAGAGTGCTCCCATTACCACTTGCACACAGTCTAATTAAAATGTTTGGCAGCTCTTCTTCATCGACAAAATCAGAAAATGCTCCTAAACAGCTGAAGTAATGTAAAGGATATAAAAATGACTTTATTTGGGGGTGAGTGCCAAAAATCCGGTAACAAACAGGCCCTGCTAAAAAAATAGGGCTAGTATTGATCAACTACACATTTGCTTTCTCTTGTCCCCTACACACACTCTCTCTCTCTCTCTCTCTCTCTCTCTCTCTCTCTCTCTCTCTCTCTCTCTCTCTCTCTCTCTCTCACACACACACACACACACAAATGAACACTGCCCTCAAATTGAGAAGTTTGTGTAGTAGAATCGAATGTATAATTGACAGAAATTTTACACATAATTTAAAACTTAGCTTGATTTGGGTCATGGAACAAGTGACCTTTTTAAAGTCTTGGCCTGACCCTCAAATTTAATTTCTGTATAACTGCCATTACACTGTACAATATCATAATGTATGATTTTGATTCTGCATTAATTTAAATGCCGAATAAAGTAGAGTAACAAATAAGAAAAGTTATCAAATAAATGTAATGAGAAGAAGCAGTAAGTGGAAATGCTCAAGTAGCACTAGGCTGCCTTAAACGTATACTGAGGCACATTACTTGAGGAATGTACTGCTTTTTTTTTTCCACTAAAGAGTTTCCCCCCCAACAGAGATGACTTTCAGAGCCGCGCCGCCTGTTCTGTGGTTTAATAGTGAAGTTCAATCCGGTATGTCGAAAACTGGCTTCATGACTTTCACAACGTCATTTCTTGGAAATTTCCGACAGACAGCTCCGTAAGTTTCTTTTTACCTCACCACGCCCATGTGCTGCAGACCGACGTGGGAGCCGGCCAATGGCGCGTGTCTTCCCGTGTCCGTATCGACCAATCGGCTGTTAGCTCATAGCCCACGGAGAAACTGCTTCAGACTTCGCAGACATTTCGGCTCTTTGGGCGCTTTTACTGTCGGTGTAGTAGCGCCAAAATGGCGTCCGATGCGCACTCGTTGAAGAACCACTTGGGAGGGACAAGACATTGTCCAATGACACAGAGGATTAAAAAGGAGACGTACGTTCACACGCCTCTCCGCCGTCCGCTGTTTTGTTTTGGCAGCATCTACCAGAACACTACAACTAGCTTGTAGCGCGACACTCGAGAGTCGGCCATGTCCCTCTTTTAAATTGTCAATCAGCGACAGAGGCATTAACAAGTGGACCAACAGCATAAAGGAAGGTGAGTAAATATGAATGTGAGAGAACGACTGCCATTAAATACACAGGTTATTAAATGGCAGTGGCCACACATGACATCATGTACAGCAAGGAGCAGCTAGCAGTCACAGGTCGTCCCTCTAAGAGTGCGCACTTTGCTCTCTCAACTGTTGATGAGAGACGACTGTGAACCCACCACACCCACACGAGATAGCTGCAGGAAACTCCTCGGGTACACTTTGTGGTTTTGCTTTGTAGCGGCCTTGTTGTTGTTCTTCTTCGTGGTGCTACATGTTTGTTCGTGTCCATGTCAGGATGGCTCAGTGGGACAGACTGGGGCAGCTCCCTGCTGCGTTCAAACAGCAGCTCCTGGAGCTCTACGACAGGGACTCCTTACCCATGGATGTTCGTCACTACCTGGCTGTGTGGATAGAGAACCAGGAGTGGTGAGGCGGCACCGTCTCTTTTTGCACCTAATGTGATTCTGCCCACATCTGTTGTTCCCAGTCAAGAGTCAACAACCCTGTGTGTTCTTTGCGTGTGTGTTGTCGTGTCCTTGTGTGCCCCAGGCTGCGAGCAGCACGGGACCATGACCTGGCCGTGGTGCTGTTGCAGGTGCTGCTGGAGAATCTGGATATCCAACACGGCCGGTTTGTCCAGGAGGAGTCATTCTTACTGCAGCACAACATCAGACGCTACAAACAGAACTTTCAGGTTTGTTTGAAAGAATTTGAATGTCCAGGGTCAGTTTGCATGATGTCCACATTTGCCATTATTATCTCTGCGAGGTTTAGTCCGATAATAGAAGATGTATCACATTTTTGTTGTTGTGTAAAAATGTTTATTTACATAACTGACTGTAACTCTGATTATCCGTGTGACTCATCTTCCCTGACAGAGGTACCTGGATGAACCGTGTGACTTGGCAAGGACAATCCTCTGGTTTTTGGAAAAAGAGAATGAAATCCTGATGAGTGCTGATCTGACTGAACAGGTTGCACCAACACTTCATTAAGTTATTCACACATACTCATGAGGCACACCAATGTTTTTTTTTTTCCACCTGCAAATATTTGATCAATTAGCCATATATATATATATATATATATATATATATATATATATATATATATATATATGTATATATATATATATATATGAGAGATGTGTATGTAAGGCGTCCAATGTAAATTTACACTATAAATAACATTTGAATTTTCCCGTTTCACACTGACAAACTCAGTGTGTGGGTGTGTGTTTTCCACCAGGCAGTGAGATTGTTTTTAACTGCCACTTTGACTCAATTGATTGGTCTGAAGCACTATTACCCACAGTTTCTCATATCCAACTCTCTTTATGTTTATACCTGCTTCTCCTACTTATTTGCTTTGTCTCAGGTCCAGTTTTTGCAAGTGGAGCCGGAAATCATGGAAACGAGCAGCAAGCAAGACCTTGAACGTAAAATGGCGGGCCTTAGGAATGAAATGCAGGTGCAGATGATGTTGTTTTATGTAATTTGTTTTTGCTTTGATCGAAGTTATTAGAGTTCACCCCTTTTTCTTTTCTCTTGGGACATAGTGCATGGAACATACAATGATATGTCTAGAGGAGCAGCAAGATGAGTTTGATTTTAAATACCAAACCCACAAGATGGAAGGTAAGCAGATAAAAAAAACTTCTGGTTATATTTGCATGTTCTCATAATGTTCTCTGGCGATTAGTAATGAACTGGCCTGAATCACAGTTTCATGTCCTCTTGATTTGTTTTGCATTGTATGGAAACTATGATCCCACTTTGGAAACTCTTACACAGCTGTGGGAGATGAGGCCGTGAAGAATGATCAAATCAAAGTCCTTCAGGGACTTGTCAATAGATTGGACGAGTGTAGAAAGGTAATGAGTTGTAAGTGTTTTTAAATAACACCTTAATCTCTTCAGTTCAATTATTTTCCTATTTATACAAACAAACATTTTTTATCGTGCCTTTGTCTTGTTAGAGCACGCTGTCGGACCTAAATAAGCTCCTTGACAGGACTGAAGACCTGGTTGACATATTGGTGAAAAAGGAGCTGGTGGAGTGGCAGAGGCGGCAGCAGAAAACCTGCATTGGTGCTCCAGACGATGTTTGCCTGGATCAGCTAGAGAAATGGTATGTTCACCTCTATCTGCTCAACATCACTTTTAATAATATTTGACTTTTGCTGTCATAGTTATATAAATAATCCCTCTGTTGTTTAATTAAATTGCTAATCAGGACAAAAATGAAACTGAAACTGTCTCATAGCTTACGTTTACATTATCCTTTTTGCTCTGTTCCTCTCGGGTTTGCAGGTTCACCTGTGTGGCAGTGTGTTTGTTCCAGGTGCGGGAGTTTCTCAGTAAGCTCGAGGAGCTGGTCGGAAAAGTGTCCTATGAAAATGACCCCGTGAAGGCTCAGAAACCCGCACTGCAGAGGAGAGCAGATACTGTACTGAAAGACCTACTCAAAAGGTCTCTCTTCAAAGGCAAAATTGGTCACTCTCTCTTACTCTTCTAAGATTTTCCTGTGAAATACTGACCTCGGTTGGTTTTGTTTTTACTCGTTTCTTGAAGTTCCTTTGTGGTTGAGACTCAGCCATCCATGCCTCAGGGTAAAGGACCTCTGGTTCTCCGCACTAATGTCCAGTTCTCTGTCAAGACCAGGTCAGCGTACCACTCCAGCCTGTCTTTATGTTTGTAACATAATCTATATGTACGGCCGAGACTTTTGGGAACTTTTTTTGTTACCAGTGCATTAATTGCGATGTAGTAAATAGGTTCTAAAACTTTAATCATTACTCAATATTTTCAGACTCCTCGTGAAGTTTCCTGAGCTGAACCACTCAATGAAAGTTGTTGTATCCATGGAGAGGTGAGAGTCTTCTTTTTGTTATAGTTTTAATTACACTACACACAAACCACGACTACACTTCAAACAGCAGTGTGATGTTTTGTCGCCCCCCTGTGGTCACTGCTTTGTTACTCTCCCACTTGAAATTAGGGAGACTCCACATATCAAAGGGTGAGTTTTTAAATTTTTTTTTAAATAAAACTTTAGCTTACATATTAAGAAGTATTTCCAGAAGATCTTAATTGAACTTTCACATTTGATGTGAATCTGTTCTTACTTAACCTGGTTTTGGAGCAGATATCGGCGTTTTAACGTCCTAGGGACCATAACCAAGGCCTTGAACATGGTAGAGAGTCAGAGTGGAGGCATGGTGGCGGACTTCAGACATCTGGTGAGTGCTAATAATATGAAAAAAATAAAGAACAAACGTAAAAGACAACAGAGGAAACGACCATTAATAACATTTACTTTATATAAAAAAGACATCAGAATTCTAAAGGTTTAATCCAGGAACACCTTTTCCCTTCTAAAATCTCCTTCATTCATTAAAATCAAGAACACAAGAGGACAAGGCTCTGTGTCTGTGTTTCCATTGAGAAGATTTCCTCAATGAAACCTTGCAATTAGTACTTTGATGGTGCTTCTACCCTCTCACCCTTTAATCTCAGCTAGTAATATTGTTTTTTAGACCATATCTGTAAAATGTATTATTATTTTATTATCTGTAGAATCTGAAGGAGCAGAAGTCTGGAGGAAGCGGCAAGGGAGTCAGTGATGTGAGTGAACTCCCTGATGATACCATCTTTGTCTACAGTTTAATTTAGATTCATAATTTATGGAGATGTGAACAACTGAATGATTTTATGTGTGTGTGTGGTTTTTTTATGCAGATTCCTCTCTCTGTCACAGAGGAGCTGCATGTCATCTGCTTTGACACTGTATTTGAGCTGAAAGGCTTGTCAGTTGGGCTGCAGGTGGAGTCTCTTTTTTCTTTTCTTGTTAAACGGCTTGTTTCATTAAAGATAAGCATGAACCTACATGTCTTCAGTAGGGAATATAATATAATTGTGTTCATTGTTTTTCCCTGGTATCCATCCTAGGCCTCCTCTCTGCCTGTTGTAATCATCTCTAACTCCAGCCAGCAGCAGAGTGCCTGGGCGTCCATCCTCTGGTTCAACATGCTCAGTCAGGACACCAAGGTGTGAGATGATTATCCTCATTTTTTTTTTACAGTCCTATAATACTGTGAGAATGGATCAGATCAGAAATGAATTTCGTGCAATGAAATGTGTTTTAATGTGCTTCTTTTTATTCAGGACCTCATGTTCTTTGCAAACTCTCCTGCAGCCACATGGCCGCAGTTTGGAGAGATGTTGAGCTGGCAGTTTCTCTCTGCCACCAAACGTGGTCTGAATGACGCTCAGCTGGAAATGATTGCTCACAGACTCTTTGGTAAAGCTTGATTCGATCTTTTTTGCTTGTTTAGCTTGTTTTTGGTTGTTTTGTCTACAAATTAAGTTGAAGTCATTCATCGTTGAGTCAAACGTTAAATCAGGATACACTTGCATAAACCTTAATTTTTTTCCACCAGGAAATCAGATGAACTATGACACCTGCACAGTGGCTTGGTCAAAATTCAGTAAGGTAAGAACACTGAATCCTTGATAGTGTTTTTAAGCATGGCTGGAGGGATTAACCTTAACCACTCTTCTCCCTCTCACTTCACCATGAAGATGCCAGGCTCAGTTTGGATGGATTAGATTACTTAAACACAACTGCCAAATGAACGGCAAACTCTTTAAACTGTCCAGATTCAATTTTACAAACATTTTCTGGAGTTCATGTCTGAGATCAACTTATGACTGATAAGGATCAAAAAAGGCACATGTTGTCTCACAGTTAGTTTTCTGTTCAAAGACTAGTAGACTCAGAGCCTCACAGATTCTTGTTTGTTTATTGTTTATGAATACATTTTCTTAGTGTGGATCGATGACCTTTTCTACCCTCTTTGTTACAGGAGAACACCCCCGACACTTTCTGGGTGTGGTTTGACGGCATCTTGGTGATGGTGAAAACATTCCTGGAAGACCTGTGGAGGGAGGGGTATGTTTGCTGAACACAGTTGATTAGTTGGAGCAGTTTTGCTCATGAACATAATTCCTTGGACGTTTCTAGTTGAATAATAATTTTTATTTGTGCTGTAGACTCATCATGGGTTTTGTGAGCAAAGGCAAAGAGAAGTCTCTCCTGAAGAAAAAACAGAGTGGCACGTTCTTGTTGCGCTTCAGTGAAAGTGTCATTGGAGGAATCACTTTCTCCTGGGTGGAAACCACTGGAGCTGGTGAGATGGTTTTCATATTTATTCAAAAAATTAATTTTGGTAGACAGAAAAAAAAAGAAAGAACAATGGGGAAATTTCAGGTGTCGACAGCAGCAAAGTGGATAGCAGAAAATAGATATCTATATAAAAAAATACTAACCTAAACATAAATATAGATACTATATACAAGAATTAAATATTGCATGGTTGGAATTGCACATAAATAAAATGCAATGAGTATTGCACTTTGAAGTTTGTGATCCTGTCTATTTTAGGCCAACTTAACGTAAAGACAGTCCAGCCTTTCACCAAAGACGACCTCATCCAGATCCCCTTCCATGAAATCATCAGGAATTTCCAGATCTTTGAGCCTGGAAATATCCCAGAAAATCCTCTGCTTTATCTGTATCCCAACATCCCCAAAGACAAGGCATTCGGAAAATACTACTCTGAGAAAAGTGGAGGTACGGTCAATAATTGTGTTTCCAAATACTTTTTTTGCTCGCTACATACATATTTTAAAAATCTGCCAAAAAGCTTAATTTATATATATTATTGCTGTATGGTTCAACTATATTAAATGGTGTGTTGGCTACGTTCTTACATTCATAATGTTAGGGATGAATACTTACATGTAAACTCTCTTTCTCTCGCAGATGATAGTCCTTACATCAGGTACATCAAAACCAAACTGATGTTCGTTTCAAAGGAGTAAGTATAGGATTTACAGTATCTTCTTTGTTTGAATCAAAACAAATGCAGGGATTTATGTTCTCCGTTGCTACGGCGGATTCCTATCATTAGATTCATGAGAACAGTGCAGATAAAAAAAACAGTTTAACTTCATAGGAAGGTGGTGGTGGCTCTCCGATGTGAGGGCACGCAGTTGGCATTGAAAGAGAGAGATGTCCCTTGTGGGTACGAGCACAGCTACAGGTTAAACTATGATGAGGTCTGCCTGCCTGTCAGCTTGCTGTAGCCAGACTAATACTCAAATGTGCCTTACTCTGACCTCTCGGTTCATTTTCGATTTTTCCAAGAGGCGTTACCAACGGTTGTAGCCCAAAATGCCTCTGGACGCAATTGGACAGACCGACAACCAGTGAGAGCAACGAAACATGTGATGTCTGTTGAGCGATACGGAAATTTCAACAGACTAGAGCAGAGAGGAGAGGACTGTGATGAGTGTTGCCGTTTTTGTTGGAGATATTTGAAAATATCAGGGTTCTTTTACTCAAATACTCGTTCATCAGCGGCAGCCTTGGCTCCTTGGTTGTTTACGAAAGTCGCTTCTCTCCGCGTCACGGTATAAACCCCAAATACTATCAGATAATCGGTTGTGAGTGGACCGTCAAGATTTCTGCCGGAAGGAAATCACTTCCCAGTGGAGGTGATCCAGACCGTATTCTGAGAGGGCAAATGGAATGAGCTCCCAGAATTCGCCTGGGCCCCAGGTGAGGACGGTGACAAATTTAATGAGGTTTTGATTGCCCCTTGGTCGATGGAGACAGGGAGGGAGAGGGTAAGCGAGCAAGACGAAGGGAAAGAGTGCTGCACAGTTTTTGGTTCACCATGTAACTGTGGCAAGAGACTGGACTACGGCGGGCTGCTAGACAGTGCGTACACAGTGGTGATCACACGTGAGTGTGCTGCATGTGTGCTCCTGGCCACTGACTCCCAGCTTAATTTATGCATGTCAACTAGTCTATGACAAATGTTTAGGGGATATGATTTTTTCTTGTTCAGTCCGACCAGTAAATATGAAAATTGACTGTATGCAAGGTTCATCTAAGAAGCATCGTACCCATGGCCTTTTTTATATCATGAGAAACTGGTTGTAATGACTGTTTGTGATTGGTCATGTAGGAAAACACTGGAGCATAGGCCACCCATGTCCTCTGATGTGGCACAGGGTGAAGGTCTGGAGCCAATGAATGGCCTGTGTGGAGAGTCAGCCGGTGAGTCCTGGCTCCCCTTGCTGTCCCATCCAGCTGAAAAATCTTGCCAAACAAATCGCTTTCCCTTCATCACAGAGATCTGTCTTAAGATATCGGTTTCAGCCATGACTGTGTATGATGACGGAAGACGCAACAGTTCCCCAGAAGTGAAGCCTTAAACATCTTGTGTGCCTCCTGTTGGCTGGCTGCAGGCCCGGCTGGTAGTTGATGGGCCACAAACACTTTCACTTCTGTCATCCGAGGTAGATCTTTAAAAAAAAGAGTCAAGTGTATATATTTTTGGTAAGTTCTGAGACTGACTTTAGAATTGGTCAGGTGTATGCACAGTGGGAGGAAGTGGAAGCACTGCGTCCATCTTTATATACAGTCATTGGTTTTTGGCCTTGTGGTGTGTAAAATCAGTGGGAAACATGCTTTCAGGAGACAGCTGTAAACTTGTTAAACGTCTCCCTTACCTTGACTAACATCATGGGTCTGTTGGCTGCTTCTGCTGCATGCACATGTAATCATGCTCTAACAGAGGTAGAGGTGATTGGGTTCAGCAAAACTCTTCTATGACCTTTTTATTGATTCAATAGCTTCTGTTGCTTGTTGCATCCACTGAAACTAATAACAGATGTGTGTAAAATGAAAACAGCATTTGGTGAGTACAACAAACCCACTATTAATAGTCAGACATAAAAAAATCTAACATAATTTTTGCCTTATAATAAAAATAATGTTGGTGATAGTAATAGAATTTTTAAATTCCATTCCCCTGCATTCGTCATTGCTTGGAAAGACGCACCAATGACAAACATTTTCGGGGAATCATTTCCTCCCGTTCAGTCCTGTAAATATTTAAATTGACTGCATGCAGATCGTTGTGCCTACCAGAACCTTTGTTTTGTTTATTAAATCCATATGAAAATGAAATGTTAAAAAACAATAATTCAATTACTGTAGTTCTGTGCTGGATTGTTTCTGCCCAGTTACATTCCTGGAGTCTCCTCTGGTCTCCCAACAACTACTCAGAACCATTAAATAGTCATTAACATTTTAAGTAGCGATCTTTACGGATGTTGTAACCATCTGACAGAGCCAGGCCAGTTGTTTCCAGTGTTAATGATAAGCTAAAATAAACAGCTTCTTGCTGCAGTCATATGTTTAATTGGCATGTTCAAGGGTGGAATTGATTTTATAATCTTAAAATCTCACTCTGTTTGTCTATGTATTTCCATTAATGTTGCACTATTTCGTAAGACATTTATAAAACAAATGCATGAATGATCTTCAATGAGGTATTAAATGATTTTAACTAACTGAAAATAAAATCAAGTGTATTAACACTGCATACAATTCTGAATCAAATCCTACTGTTTTATGAACCCCTAAAGAAACAGCCTGTTCTTTTAGTTTTGGCTACTGAGCCTCAACGCTCATTTCCTCAGTGACAGCAGCACCAGAAATAAACAACACAGCCGTGACAGCAGATCTTTTTCTTGTCCCTTTCTTTGCTCTCAGAACAAAACGGCAATCTTCATCTTCTGGATTCCCAAATGGAACCCTATCACCTTGATCCCATGCTGTCTGACTCAGTCCCACATGAGGATTTGCTGCTGTGTCTCAATAATCCCAACCTCTTGGATGACTCATCTCAGATAAACATCTTGTTTAATGTTGGGCCTGAGTTCAGTTTTCCTGACTTGGATTGCCTGCCCCCATAATCCCGTGGAATCTCTTTTTCCACCAAGCATCTGTTAAGTATATTTAACCAAACCACTGCATCACTCATCGTCAGCTTTACGCTCAGCTATACCTTCATCACAACACCCATGTCACAGAACTGAAACGTGCATAGCAAATCCACGAGACACGTTTGCTTTTAAACGCTGTTTAAGTTTGAAATAATTGACAGCCCGTTTGATAATCCTGACAGTCAATATTTACCATTAGCTTTTTAAAGTGTAACCTTTAGAATTCCTTATGATCATGTTCATTATTGTTAAAACATATTTTGTGAATCTTTGAAGACACAAAAGAAATAATTGATTGAACTGGAGTCATAGCCAGTCGATTAGAGTCTCTGGCACCTGCACTAGACCCCTATCTTTCATAACTCAATTACTCTGTGTATGGAAAATGTTGCATTCAGGGCCTCTCTTATTTTAAGGCCAGACAGCTAAGGAATGCTAAAAAACTGAACATGAAATGAAAAGATTTATGAGGTATCGTTAAGACTGCACATAATTTATTTGTCACAAGTTCCTTTGTGGTAGTTCTAAGGTTGCCAAATGTGAAAAGTGATAAAACTACTCAAACATGGCATTTCCTCCTTTTCAGTTAAATGCTTTTATATATATTAACCTGCTCATTTAAAACAAAATTAAATGTATGCAATAAATATGAAAGACTGATTGTATCTTCTGTTAATTACTGTGCCAGGTTGCAAAATAGGTGCTTCAATTATTTTCAACAGGTGACCAGAAGCACAAAGCTCTGCTCTGCTCTCGGGATGATAGAATCTACTTACTAATCTGCAGGTCAGTCGATTTTGTCTGTAAATAATGCGTAGCAAGTGTGTTGTTTGTGTTATTTATGGGTGGTATCTTAAACCCCATCTGCCTAATGGTATCGCCTAGCCATCATGTAGGGGACAACATGTCCTTTCCTCTGCTGCCACCTTTAGGCCAGACCTCACAACAAAGTTGTGGCGCAAGCTCACAGCCTGCTGAGGTGTAGTAGGTTGACATTACCAACATGTGCAATTTCACCAGGCAGAAAAAAATGCACTTGTTTACCATCTTCCTATTCACAAATTTGTTTGATTTTTACGTAGCTTATTATTTCTGGGAGTGACACATCTTCATCTTGGACGCACATACAAAGGTCACCAGCAAGGTCAAAGTTGGTTTTCCTGGCACAAACCTTCCAAGATTTGACAGCAATGGCTTGTGTAAAGATCCTACGAATTGTGCTGTTGTTTCTTTTCTCATCCAACCAACAGATGTTTTTCAGAGTGTAATAAGAGTCGTTAGTGTGGCTCTAGATGGAATGAGATCCCCACTTATAGCAGGTAGTATCACGCATGTATGAATATTCTTTGCCTCTGTCCTTATCCTCAGTAAATTATTAAAGGCCTACGCACACTTCAACCACATGGGCCATATCTAAAGACCAATCACCTGAACACTTATGCATGTTAAAGACAATTAAGAGTGGAGACACTAGGAAATTAGAAATTGACCGGCATATCATGCTGATTTTTTAATATTGATGTTTTTTTATGTGATGTAACAGACACCAGAAAACTACAATGATCATTATAAGAATGTTGCTCAAAATTCTGACTGCAACTTTGGAATATGTATTACAAATCTACATGTATTGCATAAGTACCACAATGTTGTTAATCCCACAGCTGTGTATTGTCTGAAAAGTTGCAGCATAAATCAAATGTAACGCTGATATAATTATTTTAATCAAAGTCAAGCTTATGTTCCCTATATGCGAGCCATAAGTTCACTATAAGACCCTGCCTTACACCATTCATTCACTTTTATCAACTTAATCACACAGCTTATAATAACTAAAAGTTCATAAATGCTGAATGATATCACTGGAATATTGTCATACTGGATTTATCTCAAGCAAATTTATGTACAAGGAGCTCAGGATCTCAGAGCCTGCCTCCAGGTCCAGAGGCAGGTGAAGGGTGCAGCAGCCCTGGTGAGCAGCAGATGGTAGGACTGTCGAAACTGTCTGTTCATGACCGCGTAGAGCACAGGGTTGATACAGCTGTTGAGCCAGGTGAGGTTTGCACAGAACATGTGCAGTACCTGTGGGGCGCGGTTATGTTTGTCGGCTATGTTGAGTAACAGGAAGGGCACAAAGCAGCACACGAAACACAGAAATACAATGAAGCACATGCGGGTCACTCGCTTAAATTCGCCATCATCTCCTGAAGTAGCTGAGTGGGAAGAGGATGCTGCAGTTGTGGATGAAGTTGGTGCAATGACGATACCAGGAGGAGGCTTGTTAGATGCAGATGAATTTAAGGCTGTGGCAGGGCTCTGGGCAGATGGGGAAGCCTTTTTGGAGGTGATCTCATCCTTATTTTGTGCTAGATCTGCCTGGCTACTCACCTCACAGCTACGCGTGTTGACCATGCCACTCTGTACACCACTGTCATCAGTCCCTTGTACTGAAGAAGCTGGTTTCTTCCTGGACGACCGGCGGCTGAGCCTGTAGCGCCGCAGAGCCTGGGAGGCGAGCTGGACACGTCTGTAAATGAGCAGGTAGAATGCACCAACACAGCCCAGGCCAACAAAAAAGTAGAAAAAGAGCAGGATGGTGGTGAAAGGGCGACCCCTGGTACGATGGAAGCTGCATGTGCACACTTGTGGCACAAACACGTAAACAGACCAGAGTGGTCCGAAGCTGGCGAGGCCTAGTGCCCATGATGAGACCAGGAGTAAAATTAGACCAGGGTCGGAGAAGACACGATCAAACACGGCCCGTTTTGCAACCAGGAGATATCTGCTCACTGCCACCAGGCATAGGGTGATAATGGAGACAGAGTTGGAGAGGAAGAGGAGCAGGCCGAAGATGCTGCACCAGAGCTGACCACTCCGCCATCTGAGGTGTAGATAGGAGTCCACAGAGATGGGCTGCAGAATGGTGCAGTACAGGAGATCAGCTGCAGCCAGGTTGATGATCAGCACATTGAAGCGGGTCCTCAGACGTGGGTCCAAGGCGAAGGCTAGAATGGTCATCAGGTTCCCCACTGTTCCAGCGATGGTCACAGCACATCCCCACAGCACAGCGACGTATCGGTAGCCCACGACTGAAGGACTGTAGCAGGAGAAGAGCTCCTCCGTTTGGTTTGTGTGGTTCATCGACTTTCTTTCAACTAACAGGAATAACAATATAGGTTAACTTCTCTGTAATGTGCGCACGGAAAAGTTCTATTCAAAGAGAAACCCATACCTCCCCTCTGCCAGGGGGAAGTTACAGATGATGCAGTTCACTTTACACAAAGACTGAAAACACTTTCAAGAAAACATAACTCATTCACTCTGAACAAAAAGTGAACATTGCAAATGGTAAAGCTATCGCTAAATTTCTCACCTTTTAACAGAAGATTTGTTTCTTTCTAATCGTTGATGTGTAGCTGTCAGTGTCTTCAGCGACCTGGTTCTCGGAATGCCTCGCTTCCTGCTGGTGTTACATGTTTTGTGCTTCCCCAGTGTTGCTTAAGTAGTTTGCATGGTCAAAATTACTCCTTTTCCGTTTCATGTTTAAATTCAGGAAGAGGCATCTAACTAATTTCCTGTAGAACGTTTTTTTTTAATATTTCAAATTGATACCTGATACAGCTGTTGAGCCATTTGAGGTTTGCCCGGAACATGTGCAGTACCTGTGGGGCATGGCTATGTTTTTGTCGGGTATTTGTAATAATAGGAAGGGCACAAAGCAGCACACCAAACACAGAGAAAATGGTCAAACACAAGCCTGTCAAATGATTAAAATAATATATATATATATATAATCTTCTGAGGCTGCGAAGTGGGATGACGACGCTGCAGTGGGGTTGTTGGCTGCTGAGGAATTACGGCTGTTGCAGAACTCTGGGTAGATTTGGGGAGCCTTTTTTGGAAGGGATCTCATCCTCATTTTGGGTGTTGGCCATGCCACTCTCTACACCACTTTCATCGGCCCCTTGAACTGAAGAAGCTGGTTTGGTCCTATAGACATTTATGCAGATGTGCAATAAAAATGTGAAATGTGTAATGAGATATTCTCATTTTAGATCATTGCAGTGCAAGTGAAATGAATTCAGCCATCAACATTGCTTACAACCATAAACTCAGTTTAATGATTTCATGTAGAATTTTCTTTTAACTGAACAATTAGGAAGCCCCAACATATACCTTTTCTCATGGTTTAATCTACAGTCACAGTAATGTTTCAATACACTTCTCGTAAATAACAACTAATACATCTGTCGACATTTCTTCTTATTGCAGTTGACAAGAAAAGTTAGCAGGAGTGCTTAAAGTATTGCTACAGTTTCCATTTCATAATGTTTCCCTCTAGTGTGTCACGAGCCTTTATGACAGCCTTCAGTGGTATAGTTAGGATCATGGAGGGTTGGAGTACACAAGGCAGGGCAGACAAACAATAATAATTAATCCCACTACAGACCTATATTACTATTATAAACAGTGTTTTGTTGTTGTTGTATTTTTTTTTTTTTCCGCATACACATACTCCTCTCTGTATATGGTCCTTTTCTGTTCCTTCTGTATCATAATGCTGGTGTCTTTCATTGCACAGTTTCCACACTTTTTGCATGTGATATTTGTGGTAAATGTGGTCTGTGTAATCAAATGTGCACAAAATGCAAATACCTGTTACTAAAGTCATAAATCAACTATTGCCCTGCTGTTCTCACAGTGTTAGAGACTATTCCATTAAGACAATGAAACTGTTGTTTTGCGCAGTGAAGTGCAGATGGGGTAAAAAAAAGATAGGTCATCATTTTAAATGTATTTAAGCCATTTACATGTGGACATCTCACCACATACTTTGTCTTGTGTATTATGGGAGAGTTAGTTACATCTTGACTTTCACTAAAAAGCACTAACTCAGCATGGGTTTTTGTCTCTTGTTCTGTTCTTAGCTCCTCCAGCCTTCCTGCAATTTACACAGTCCGCAAGAATAAACACTTCCTCATGACAGCTCCACATTGATGTGTACAGCAGCACAGTTTAAAGACGTCATGCAGTCTTTATACTTTGGCTGTTCCTCTTTGACTTCCTGCTTCTTTCCCACAGAGGTAAATATAGGCCTGCCGTTCGACTGTGCACATAGAATGTTTGCCAGTAGAAGCAGAAACAATACAGAAATTGTTGGTAACTTTTTCTCTTCAAAGGCCACAAAAACAGAACTGTACAGTGATACGACCCACTATACTGCAACAACTACAGTATGATACCAACTAACATCAGAGGCAACGACTATATCGAACCCAGCACATGTTTTTGATAACATTAATGCTTTGGATATTTAATGAATTCTTGCAGAGATGAACGTTACAAACATAAGAGAGGTAGGGTTTTGAGTCAGATTTCATCGGATCATATGGAAGATGAAGATATTTAATCCGTTGCTGAGTGGAGGATGCTCAAAGAATATCATGCTTGCGGAGTCAGTCTGATGATATCGGATAGATAAACAATGGAGGGAGACTGGGGAGGATCTTTGAAATATTTGAGATCAGTCAGTTATCTCTCTCTGTTAACATGTTACAAGTGGTCTGCAACTACAATATGTGCTACGAAGAATCAAAATTATGTTCAAATTGCTGGTTTGCAATGGGCTCTTAATGGCACGTGGTTGCAGTCCTCCACTTCACAGTGTGCTTCTTCCTGATTTGTCCTCATTCTCTTGCCATCAGTATGGGGTGAAGAGGATTGGCCCGTGTGTGGTGCGGATGGGCCCTGGGGCAGGCCTCAGCAGGCTGAGGGGCGTTCCCTGTAGGAGGTGGTGATGAGGGTGATGGTGGGAGGTCGGGCCAGGAGGACGCAGTGTCAGCTGATTCGAGGATGCTGCGGCTGCCATCGCTGCAGCAACAGCCAGGGGATTTGGTATAAGTCCAGCCCCCAGAGTTTTTGGAAGATCCTTAGAGAAAGTCAAGGAGGTATATGTGGTAAATGTGACACATCTTTAGCTATTGATACATGCCTCAAACTTAACTGATGTAGTTTCTCTTAGAGGGGGTAAACTCGAATCAACCCCCCAACAAATGGAAAAATGGATCCAGTTTGGGTCAGGCTCAGTCACGTCTGCTGAACAATTGGAAGCCAATTCTTGATTTTTAAACTACTAATTTGGAGTTTGCTCTCAATGTGACACAACACATGGCTAATTAAGTTGGCAAATATTCATAGGATACTATTTTTAGCTTATGATTTGTGGTTAGCAATCACTAACCATAGATGTGTTAGAATTCAATCCAGGACTGCAGCTGTAGCCTACTCCATGCACGAAGAACTGCTGATGACATTGAGTAATATGTGTTAAACAATCTGCGTATAGCGTATGTAAAGCTTTCAATTACAAGGTGCACCCACACATATGTACTCGAGCTGTGACCATGGAAACAACAACTGTGTGAAAGGGTACACGTGTGAATCAGGGATTCAGCTTATTTGAACTGCTTTGGTCTCGAGTCTGGAACCTGTAAGGTTCAAGTCGGACCCAGTTGCTACACCCTCTTACTCGGCTGGTATGCAGCCCGAGCCGGACTCTAGATTGAATGGAAGAGAGGGCCTACCATAAAGTCTGTGCGCTTCTTGTGCCGGCTGAGAAGAGGATTGGGTTTCCCTGCAACCCCATCACGATGCCTCCGGCTAGATATATGCTGCAGCAATGAAAAAGAATAGGTAGTGGTTATTTGGGACTGCTTAGAAAATAATTCTATCACGTCCGGGTTGTTGTGCGAGTTTTTCACCTGTTTCAGCTGCAGCTCAGAGTTGACTCTAACATTGCAGATCTCACAGTGGAAGGTGCGTTCCTGAGTGTTGGGGTCTGAGGACACCTCCCCTCCCTGCTCTGGGCTGGGTTTGGGACCCAAGCGTGGGTATGCTTTAATAGGTCCCAGTCCACTCCGAGCCTCCAGAATGGTTTTGTGCTTGGTACCTGGAAACATTCAAAAGCGAGGTTTAATCCATGGCAGTAATCAGGGCTGTTACAGAATAGTGCATATACATGCACTAAATACTAAACATTAAAAACTGAATTGACCAAGTGGTGAGATTATTTTTGCACATTGTGTTTCCAAGGTCAATAATGAATTATTATTGAAAGTAGTCCTTTCTATGGCAACTGGGCTAATTCTCTCTCCAGATTCCTGGTTGACCTTGTTGTAAGATCGTTTGCTCAACTTGTGCATGGTTATAAAAACATATCAGTTGGACATGGTACAATTATTTGCATGTAATGCCTGTAAATGCATTAACTGAGTGAGACAGAACTTATTTTACGAAGACTGCACGCAGTCAAACCATCCAATTTGGAATCTGCCTTTATTACCACTTAATGGCAGTAAAGCTCCTGCTTTTCTTTTTCAAACTTAAAAGGCAAAACGTATAAAATGGCATAATGCTGTTGTTTGTAGGGGTTCACTTCTTTCAACAGTGTGCGTACTGTGTGGTGTGATGTATTTAAGAAAATATGCTCTCTCTGACGAAGCTGTGTTTGAGTTACCTTTGTTATGTGCATCAAGTTGTGAGAGGGAATTAACAGCTACTTTGCACAGGGAGCAGTAGAGAAGCTTCTTGGCTTTCTCTTCCTCTGACTGTCCTGCAGGAGGGCTGGGCGCCGGGGACAGGGTGTCAGGAAGACCCGCCACTGCTGGGTCCGCAGGGGGGGCACTGAGGGGCGTGGTGGGGGAGGGGGAGGGTGGCAAAGGCGAGCTGACAGAAGGCAAAAGGGGAATCTCTGTGTCTGTTGAGTTCAGTGTGGGTGTTGGGAGGTGGCTAGGGGTCAAAGGTGACTCGTTAGAGATGAAACAGGATTGGGTGACATCTGTAAATGGCACAAAATTTTAAGTTAGTAATAATTTTTTTCCAACAGTCTATTATTCAAAAGCTCCTTTGCCCTTGTTGATCATGATATAAAAGTGTGGAAACGATGCTGATCTTCCTTTGCCTCTCTAAAGTCATTTGTGCCTACCAGCAGCTCTTTTTTACATGTTGCTTTTTTCCCCTATTGCTTTAGATCAACTCAGTATTGAGCTGTAATTATTTCTATAATTTCTGGAGACTGTAATGATTAGAAAGTTGTTAGAGTGGAAGTTTTTTTTATTTATTGATGCAGACTGATCCTCTGATAAATCAAAATCTCTCTGGTTAGTTTTAATCACTTCATGCAGCAGCTGTGTGAAGCATTTTAGCCACTTTGTGACAGATTCCTGTGTCTGTGTGTGTAACCTCATATCTCAGTTGATGCTCACCCTGCTTATTAGGATCAGGCTCGGGGCTGGATGGTGAGGGACCTGGTGGGGAGGGGGAAGCGGTGGGGGGAGGGTGCTGTTTGTCCCCATCTTGGAGACGAGGTGTTTTAGACGTCTCGATCCCCTTCACCCTTCGAGCGTGGCGGTTCCCCTTATAGTGGGCCTCCGCCTGGCTCTGGAACAATAATCCACATCAGAGATTTACATGAAATTAATTTATGTGGAATCATCATGCATATGCAGGGGTCGACCCCTATTTCCATTTTTAACGACTGGGCAGTCTCCTCATGTGAACTTGTCATACTGTAGCGGGACTGAGTTACCTGCTGACGTTGCCAAGTCTCGAACCAAGTGGGCTTCCTGACAATTACAAATTGTACAATGAAACAAACCCGTATATTTTTGTTCCCAAAGATTACTCCCCAAATTTTGAATAAATTTGGAAATATATTTTTTCACCCTGCGTTTTCGGTGCATTGGAGGAAATGGCTGCTGCGCTGATGCTTTTTGCGGATCTGTTTTCTGCAGAAGAGGTTGTCAGGGAAGAGTAGCCTCCAGAATATTCTCCTTCCCCACTGGTGTAATCACTCAACTGGCCGGCTGAGCTGATGATGATTATTGAGTGGTGGGACTATCTCAAATGGGTTGGAGGGCTGGTGGCAGCCAGTAGCAGTTGACAGTCAGCTACCGAGAAATATAAAATACAAAAAAAGCTAATCAAGAAAAGATTGTATCCATGAGTGTGTCTTTGCCTGCTTGTCCTTGTATGGTAGCACATAAGAGGATCGGTTCAAACTCAGGAAATATGAAGGGGTGTGGACATTTCAGTAAGTCCTTATTGCTGGTGTTAAGTTCGTTTTGCAGTTTTTTCGAGTGAATCTTATGGGAGACAAATTCCATATTAGAATTAAGCCTGCATTGCATAACTTTTTACTTTTTACACTGCATTCTTTCATTATTTTCTTTTTTTACATTTGAAGTGCAACTCTGCTGTTTTTGTGCATCCAATCTGATTCACAGGTCACGATGATATGGTTGAAGTTAGGGAAAGATTGTGGTTGTAGCAAATAAGCTAAGCTAAGATATGATTAGGCAGCCAAAACACGTGGTTACGGTTTTGGAAAATTGTGGTTATGATCATGTGCCGGGTGTCAACTCTGTTCTTCTGCATGGAAGTCTCACGCTACACACTATATGACACTCCTGCCGTCATGCCCTTACTTTCCACCTAGCTGCACCATGGGCTCACCCCTTCTCGCACTGTCACTAAACTTTCTCATCAGACATAAATCTTGAGGTGTAAAATTGTCCAATATGAAATTACTTCCTCGAGAAACTGGGCTGGGGTATCAATACCGTCCCAAGTCCAGAAATGCATGTGCGTGTCAGCATCAGATGAAATCAAAGTAAAGCATGAGGCATCAGGACACAAATATAGTTCCTCTAAGCTCTTCACTAATACAGTAATACAAGACTGTGTGTGTGTGTGTGTGTGTGTGTGTGTGTGTGTGTGACACTGTATTAACATGTGTACGTACAAGCAGAGACCAACTGAGATTAGACAGGGTTTCGTTATGTCAATAACAAGGCTGTGGGGCCCTTTACAGAGGCGAGGGGACCACAGGGATGTGTCAGGGATGCCTCTGTAAGCCTCAGGTATTAGCTGCCAATGATAGTTGCCCATATAGCCCTTTTCCTGATTGGTGATGACAGAAAGGCAGATATAGCTCTGCCTGTGTAACCCAACTCCTCTGGCTGCTGCTTCCCAAAGCCCTGCAATTAGACAAGGAGATGAATCCCAACAAGCGGATGACCCAATGACAGCAGAGAGCTTGAAAATGAGTCTACACATTGTGCTGCTGTCCGTCTAATTTTCCTTTCCCCTTCTGCAACTACTGTTTTTTTAAACTTGTGCTTTGATACCTTCACTTCCTGTGACCTTCAGTGTCAGAACTCAAGAAATCGATGAAGGTCTGCCATCAATTCAAGCATAAAAAGCCTAAAGGCGTCGGAGGTGGGGGTGAGACACAGCAGAAACAACTGGATGTAAACAAGATCAAGGCATCTGATCACTGGTGTTTAGAGGAAAGGTGAATCACGATAATACATAAGTGATGTTTGGCATAGTAGGTGAAATTAACTGGGATAAAGCTGCTACAGAGCCTCAGAATAGGGGGATCAAGACGAATGAAGAAGCAGAGATGGGATTTAAGAGGGAGAAAATGAGAGCAAGTGAATGTCCCTGAAATCCTTTTTGTCTATAAGCAGGAAGTGCTTTGATGTTTTATCTATAACGTGACAAAGGCACAGAAAGCAGAGAGAGAGAGCCGGTCTAGCAGCCAAATCCATTGTGCGGGGTGCAAGCAGCGGCGACATGAGGAGGGGGTGGGAAGAAGCTGCAGAGGTGGAGAGAGAGGGCATGGGAACAGATGATACAGTGCGCCTCAAAGAGGGAGAGACAGAAACATGGAAACTGACAGGGAAAATGGTGAGAGAACTAAGCTGCCTACAGTCGGCAGGAGATTTGAATGAATCATGATTCGGCGTGGGCCTGAGAAGTGCAAGAAGAGGCGGATTGATCAGAGAGAAAGAGAGAGGTGTCCAGCATGGTGCTGCAGTAGTGACGGTGGCTAATGCAGCATTGTGTGACGTCAGCCTTGCAGCAGAGCTGCGCTGAACACTGGCAGGCTAATCTGTCCTCTGTGGCCTGAAATGAATTGCAATGTGGTAATTACAACATGTGGGGGTTTACAGTGTAGTAGCAGTGAGGAGCAACTGCTTCTGAATGGCCTTCATCAATCAATCAGCCCCTTTTTGTGTAAGAACCAGAGAACACCAGCCTCCCGCAGACATACATATGAAGTATTGGTATTATTAATATACTTTGGTGGATCATGGCCTGAAGAAGACCTGATGAAAAATGATTAGCGTTTGTTCGCCTCTGAGCTAGACAGTGTGAGTAAGCCAAGTACTGTAAGCAGAGTATTCCTTCATTATTAAAGAATGTCCTACGTGCTTTAAGCTCCCAGTCTCTCAGGTTACCGTGGGCAGTGTTGTCGAGCTGAGGCAGAGCAGATGCACGCCGTGGCTCACCAGTAAAACAGCAAGCTGGACAAAGAGGTGGCTCCGTATTGAACATCTCACCGAATAACACAGACACGATACGAGCCTCAGACACACCACTACCACTACATCTTCACATACGTGCACATGTAGTGAAATCCCACGCAATATGTAAATGTCAACATGCTGAAGTAGATTAAATTGTTCCCCACTCATGTGCCTCATGTGGACCACGTGAGAACATACAGGTCGGAGCAGGGGAGATATAATTAAGTTGCCCCTCACAGAAGGAACAGGGCAGTGTTACACGAGTTTCAGATGACTCCGTCCCTGCCTGTGTCCTTTACACACCACTGCATTTAGAGTATAAGTATTTAGCACTTCATCACTGGAATGCATTTATATTTTTAGCCAGACTTGTATTTCAGGCTTTTGTTTTGATTTCAACTCATGTTTAGCTTCAAGGTTACAGTGGTAGGTCATAAACACCAGGAGTTTTCCATCTGTAAAAGCTCTTTCAATATGTATCAGTCTACATCCCTCAATCTTAACCTAGATATAAAATTGCACTGCATAAAAAATTCAGCTCAATAAATTTGCCTTTCTGACAGTAGAGATTATTGCTGTTGATCTGTATCCCTGTGGGACAATTTGGGAGGTCACATACATTTTTCTGAGGCAGACTGATCAGAAAAATATTGTGGACATGTGCAATCACATTTCTGTCCTTCTCCACGCACACTTCCAAAACACGCACATTATAAAAGGCCCAGTGCTGGACTTGTTACATGTCAGTCATGTCATCCAGTAGCAGGGTTTTGGATGTCCACATTATTATTTGTTTTTTCGACTTCAATAAACACGACAGCCTCTTTAATGAGGACACTCAAATCATTCCTCTAAAGTTTCATCACTTCTGGCCTCTTCTATATCAGTCCCTCTGCCTCATGTTGGCACAACGCCATCTGTCACAACTGAAATGCAGAAAATGTGCTCGATCAGCTTCAAGGTATTTCTAAGGACAAGCTGGTGATGGTTGGAGTTCATCCGTCTGCTTCACCCTCACTCGCTTTAAAACCCTCCATTAAAATCTCATCAGAGGGGACCTTTAAGAACTCTCTTGCAAATCTCAAAGGCAGGTTGTCAACGCAAGAAATATGTTGTGCAATCCAGGCACACAGTCCAGTGCCCCAAAACATTATATCCAGTTCTTTTTTCCGACACTGACTTTCCCTCAACCCCTTGATACAAGAATGCCAAAATGATACTGTAGGTTGTTTGGATACAAGCAGGATTTTCCTCCATCTTCCTCCCCCCACACGCCTTCCTGAAGCGGCTAAAATTGGAGCTGTGAAGTTGTGAACCACATTTTCACCTTCTCCAGCTGTACAGTCAATCACCAAATAAGTTTGGGTCCAGCTAAGTAACATTTTAGGTCATGATTCAATGTGGTTAGATTCTAGATGCCAGGCTGTGGGCCTCTATAAATAGGATGTTTGGAAGGCAAATTTACTGACAGGCTTTCTTTAATCAATCTGACAGTTCATTAAGCTCCACCTTTCCTTGGTTACTGTTGCTATGCCTGTCAAGCTTTCAGGCCTACTAGGGCACATAATGCAGTTTACAATGGTAACAATGCCTGATTTATCACAAAATCTGCATTACTCTTTTTCATAGTTGATGTGAAGCCTTAATGAAACCTGTGACCCCACAAACTTAAGATGCGAGTGTTCTTCTACGAAGATCCATGTAAACGTATCTGTGAACCTACGCATAGAAGGGTCCCAGAGACTCGCGTGTTTGCTCTATTCAACTCTGGTTGGGAGGTTGCTTGGAAAATGTTAAACAAGTTCAAAAAAGATACAAGTACAAAAGACGCAGCCACAAAGATGTGCACATTCCCTTTGTGCAGTTTGAAGAAGCATAATTCCAGGCTGCTAAACTGTGCTTGGACACCTGCTGTGTGGGGGTTTAGGAAACAATCAATTAGCTGGCTAGTATTAATAAAAGAAAACCCTGCAGCTTTCTCAGCTTTCCTACCTCTGAGTTGAAGCGTATTTGGCATACGTTGCAGGAGATGACTGGTCGTTTTGTCTTCACCATAGGTGGCCCAAAGGTGTGCGTCATCACAGCCTTCTGGACCGGGTCCATCTGAGGAGGGACACGCCAGAGGTCAGATCAAAGATTCAGCACCACAGGGGAAACCAAGTGGGCAGCGTTTCTGAGTTTGTCGTAGCCAAAGTGCACCGAGCGACTGGACGTAAAGTGAGCGTGGAAGAGAGAGAAAGGTGTTCTCGATAAAGTGCAGGTGAATGACAGGGGGAGTCATTACAGGGGGAGAAAGTTGAGCGATAGAAAAAGAGTGGGAAAGAGTGAATTGAAGAGGGAGCAGTGATTGATGTGGACAGGAGGGTGTGTGTTTTCTCAGCAGCAGCTGGTGCTGCTGTCTGTGCCTGACTTCCTGGGAACTCGTTCAAACGCTTTAATTCATGCAGGGGGTGGAAAGGCCTAATTACAAACTCCACAAATTCTTACTTTATTACTTTTTTACAAAACATCCTCTTTGTCAAACATCATACCACACTATTACACAAAACAGGACAGATATTTTCCGTGTGCCGCCTTGGTAAGTGTTAAAATGTGTTTTCGATGCGATTCAGCCTTCTGATCGCTGCAGGGACATTTGGTCCTTGTAGATGGAAAATCAGTCAATTTTGGCTGCAGGGAAATTGAATTTGACATTTTAATAATGGATACTATGAGTAATATATTGAAAACAGTTTAAGTCTTGGTCTGAATGAAATTAATCATGATTGGTAATGATTGACAATAACAAAAAAATCTTAGAGAGATGAACATGGATTTTTGACATTAATGTACTGACTGAACTATGTCTAAGAGTGGGTTACTTACGTACTTAATTAACAGCGGTATCATTTTGTCATAACTGAGCTTTAATTTCCAATATTCAGCCAAATGTTTATCCTACAGGTGAATTACAGGATAACAGGATTAGAATGATGGAACAGTTCTGAAGAAAAAACAATATAATTCTAATTAAGAATTAAAAAATAAATTAAAAAATGTTTGGTCAAAAGCATCAGCATGTAAAATGCCCTTAAAAATACCAACCAAGCTTGTCATTCTCAGATCAAGCATGGATATGAACCACGTCTTCATTACATTGTATTTTAATGTTTACTCCCTCATTTTCAGACGCCTGCGGTGGACTCGTGTGAGCTCTCTGACCCACTGGGGGGTTCAACAACCACGGCGCTGGGTGTTGCCCTCATTAAGCAGCCAAAAGCACACTGCGGTTTTACTCAGCCTCTCATCCTCTGCTCAGACGATGAATGCACGCTGCCAAATGAGAAACTGTTTACACTCTCAAGCTCCATGCACCAGGGGAAATGGTATAATTGGTCTGAGAGCTTAAACTCTGCTCGAATTCATTGTTGGAGATATTTATAGACTTTAGCCTCATCTCCCCCCACTCTTAACTCGTGTCTGGTTCATTTCTCTCTTGTTTTGTGTTTTTCACGTGGAGACCTGAATCTCCAAAGTTATTTGTTGACATCTGTAAAGTAAGTGTTACTGGGTGTGGGTCAAGACGGGGCTGCCTGTGTGTGTAGATTGTGTGTGTGCATTAATGAGTTTTACTACTACAGTATATAGCCCACAGTCATACTTTATGAGATTGAATAACACTTTTTTTAAATAAAAGTTATATTCTATCAACCACTGAGGATCTAAAACACTCAATAAGTAATGAGTTTTCATATCATATCTTTTGACTGCACTAAACTGATGATTACTGGTGTCACATTGTTTTGATGGAGATCACAACTGAAGACATTTGATGTTAGACTTCTGAAGGACTTTTTTTTGGCGATTTCAATAGGTCTGGTGCTGTGCTAACTGGCTGTTTCTCCTATAGCCGATGGGAATTTTGTAGGATGAAAAATGTGAAGTCAGGAAAAAAATGGTGAGAAATGGAGACGCAGAAAACGGTGAAAAGATCACGGGCTGCACTGGTTTTTGTAAGTCAACGTTAAACAACAGCTGCCACATCTAATTGAGTGTTCGTGTCACACTGCCCTTCTCGCTGTCCTTTCGATGTGCATGCTGAGCTTGGTCTTAGCCTTCCATCACTGGCAGACAGCAGTGTCCAAGACTTGTTTAAGCTTTACTGTGCAGTCAGAGAGTGTTTAAAATTGAGGTGCTCTCGTGGCACACTCGATGTCCTTGTCAAAGCGGGATGAATCGGGAAAGTTGCGGAAAGGTAATTTTGTCCGTACGCATGCAGATAAGCTGAATGGTAATGTTTGTGTGTGTGTGTGTGTGTGTGTGTGTGTGTGTGTGTGGTGCATGTGTGTCCCTGTTTGTCGCCATGCTGACCTTCACATGAAACCCAATCTGTAAATGAGAAGGAGCCACAGAAAATGCTGACTGTGGAGAATACCGCCTGTGCCTCTTATACAATTGATTAGCTGTAACTCATTTTATTGCAGTAAAACACTTGCCTGGGCATTTTCTCAATTATCCTGAAACTCACTCTGCTGAATAAAAAGCAAACACTTGTCACCTTATCATTTTGGATTATACAGTATAAATCCTCAGCACTTTCACTCAGGAGGCAGCGCTCCAAAGCCACACATGAATACCAGCTCTGTCTCCTGTTAAGTGAAACACGATGATAACAAATCCCAGACGCCGCATGTGAACACTTGTGTACTCGGGCTTCTGTGCAGGTACTGTATAGTGCCTGTGAGCACTCACTGTGTTAAAGTTGTGGAAGAGGCCGATGCTGGCCGGGTGAGGTGACTCCAGGGGGAACTGGAGGAAGGGCTTCATGTCCAGCGGGGTTGGGATGACAGGCGGGCTCCTGAGGAAGGCAGGGACCGGCCCCGGTCGGTTTACACTTCCTGCGGTAGACACACAAACAGCGGAATTGGAGAAATTTGAGATTAAATATGAAAACCATCATAAAAAAGCCTGACGAATAATACTCTGGCTCAAATTTGTCCCAACAGTAAAAGGTAAATAAATCTAATGCTCAGTTTTTCCTTCTGCATCATTTCCCCACGTTGAGCTCCACTATCCACCCACACATCTGCTCCCTCTGCTTCTCTTGCTGACTTTTCTCTCAGTAGTAGCTCAGCAGCGGTGAATGCCTGCACTTGAGGAGTCTTCTGTGATGGGCAGGGGAGCTAAGCTCCTTAAGCATCTGCAGCTGGGGCACTGCAGATATCCGCCTTTTCTCCTTTTCTCCCTCTGTCTCTCTCCCACCAACAGTCGTTTGCTATCCCCATTTCATGGTGCCTTGTTCTGTCTGCCTGCCTCTGTATCACTCATCTGTACTTCTCCTCTCTCCAGCTCCGGTCCTGCGAGCTGTTTTGTTTGTCCTTTGCCTCATCCTCTTGCTGTTTCGCTCGCCTCCATCCCACTTCTGCTTCCTAAAGTTATTATGCTCTTTAGCGCAAAACCAGCAGGGTGCTTGAGGCCCAATCTGGGGGGGGGGGGGGGGGGGGGGGGGGGGTTGGTAATAGCAGAAGAGGCTCCTATAAAATGTTCTGTCAGAATCAGAAATATATGGAGGGGAAAGTCTCTCCATGGCATTTCTCTTCAGACTGCTTCAGCCTTTGCAAAATTGTGGCTCCGCTGTAGCTTAGGTCATTTGCATGTGGCTACTTTTGCATGTACTGAATGAGAAGGAAATAGTTTCGGAGGAGAAATAAGATATAAAAGTGGAGGTTACTGTTTAAGCGCCCTGCAGACATGCTATGAGTCCCATAGCTCTCATGGCTGCCATTATCGCCTCTCTAAACCAACCACAGCTCCGTCTGCAAACAGCAGTAATAACAAACCAAAGTTCACACCAAAATATGAACATGGAGGAATGAGTGAAGACTTAAAAGGATCCATATCAACAGTAGCAAGATTAAAAAAACTTTTGTTTAAAAAAAAGCCATGTGGGACTATTTCCAAATGATCATAGAAAATTGTATTTCTCATTCCCATGTTAAAGAATATTAAAAGACAGGGATGGTGATGTTCTATATTTTTGTCCAACGGGATTTAAATAATAATAAAAATAATAAAAAGACACAAGCATGTGTTCATTCACTTTTAATACTTTACAATTCCCCGCCAGCTTATCTGTGTTTCTCAGCTCTTAGCAAATTCATTGTTACTCATGTTTAAAAACAGGACACAGATGTAAACTTTAATTGTCTGTCCATGTAGGATTTGGGGGATCTATTAGGAAGAAATTGAATATGATAATTATAATTATGTTTTCATGGAAGGGGAGAAGTGAGGTGATTGATATTCAGTTGGATGTGTTCACTGTTCAGTTGCTAAATCCCGATGCCACTAAATCCTACACACACTAATTTCCTAAAACAGATAGGAACTGCAGTTTGTATCAAACATTACTCACACAGGAGTAAACACTAAACAGTGTCTATTTGGGACTATTTTTGGATTAATACTAGCTAGTATATTTTTATGGAAGTAGGACCGTGTTTGTGGAAATGACACAAACTAAACTCCATGTGGCCACAATGAAGGAACGTGTCAGCCGGGGCAACAGTCTGGCTCATTGTCGCGGTTTTAATAGTTTACAGCTTTGCATGTGATACTTGTTAAAATGATCAATCCATTGTTGATATTTTATTTTTCCACTGTAATGATAAAAATACAGAATCACCAGGCCTATCTTTTAACCCTCAAGAAATGTAAGGACACCAGTTTCATTCTGTGGATGCTTGAATCTGGAAATGTTTCAGATGCAATTAAACAGTGACAATAATGGTAAAATAAAGACTTAGCAGAACAAATTGGATGAGAGGTATCATTATTGTTTCCTCTTTGGTTAGTGAAGCTTATCCTATCACACCTCTGTGAAAACCGCAGCTCATTTTACGCCACATTACAATGTAAAGGTCAAAGCATGGGTGCTGTTACTTCTGCATTTGCATTGCGGACATTCACAATAGAATGACGTATTTGAAGTTGGGCAGAAGTGTTTTCATTGTCATATTCTGCACCATCCCACAGCAGCTCAATGCAGTGTGAGTGTAGCAGCAGAATCCCCTGACCTACCCTCCTCCTGAGTGATTTACAATGACATCAGATAAGTGAACGCCAATGCTCTTCAACAGCGACCATGCAGGGAGGGAGAGCATTGATTGGACACATTCTCAGGAGCGTTAAAGTGTTAAAGTGCTGCCAAACTCTATAAATCCAGGCCTCACTGTCTATTGCTCCTTCTCTCCTCTAAAATGGACAGACAGCGCCGTCTCGTCCAACCTCCCTCATCTAACTGCCTTTTTTTTTCTAATGCAAATGTTTGGCCGAGAAAACGATCAATGTCTGTGTAATAGCTTATTGAATTTTTGGGTAGATTGTGAGAGAGAGGTAGTCTGACAATAAATGAAGAGACGCAGAGGGGAGAAAAAAGGAGAAAGACGGACAACCAGAGACGGAATCTTATTGTCACAGTAGATTTCACAAACCCCGACGTGCGCACAGGCAGGCATGCACACACCAATATGCTGTGACTAAAGCCTCTCAAATTGGCAATTCATTTAGCCAATTTAGGCCTAATGATCACAAAGGTAATGTCAATGTCAGTGATGCCGCTGGAGCCTCTCAATATTCCCTGACTGTCTCCAGCGTTGTGCTCCATGATGGGGCCGGGGGAGAAGGGGACAGGAGACTGGGTGACATGCTGTCTAACAGAATGAAGTCTGATGAGAGGCAGAAACACTGCAGGGTTTCACTAAGAAGAGAAGTACATCTTGGAAGAAGAAATGCAGCCACCTTCAGTTCCAGACAACAACAGTGTGTGGTGGCAGCATGAACCACTGGGTCCACTGTGCTCTTGTTCGCCTTTCCCCAAGGTTTCTGTACAAGGCAGTTTGTTGATCCAGCATTTGTTGGCTTATGATACTTTGAATATGGTGTTGATCATCATTAGTTCAAATGGTGTATCACTCCTCTTTGTTGTTTTGTTGCAGGAATGCTGAGACGTTGGCTGCCACCTTTTAGCGTAGTTGACTTCAAATGATTTCTTACATTTTTTCTCACAAGCTCTCTCCCATGTGGCGTACATGCACTTCAACTACGTGTTTGAGAGTCCAACCTTTCAAGAACCACACACAAACTTTGTCGTAATTGCAGGGGGAGGAGAGCTGTGTCTTAGTGTCGCATACTGCTGCTGTGAAGGACTGAGCGTGAAATCCAATTTACTGCAGCTCAGCTTACCCTCAAGTCACAGGCAGCCATTTCAACCTAAGCAGACGACACACACACACACACACACACACACACACACACACACACACACACACACACACGCACACACACACACACCTTTGTAGTCTGAATATATAATTCTCTCAAAGGACTAACTCAAACGCTCATTGCTGATTAATGTTGTGTTGGGCTGTGTAAGACGTGGACAGTGGGGAAAGGACACAGTGAAGTGGAGAGCTGAGCACTGGTGAAGGGGAACACAGTAGATTTGAGTCTGCACTTTGTTTTAATGATAGATGCTCTGCGCCCCAGTGGCCAGGCTTAAATGCTGCCTCCCAGAGAACTCTCAGAAGTCGTCTTTCACTGGAAATCTGTGTGTGTGTGTGTGTGTGTGCGTGTGTGTGCGTGTGTGTACTTGTCTTTCCATTGTTGTGAGGACCAGTTTTGGTTAAAAACCATTGTTGTGGGGACATTTTGGCCAGACACACAATTTCGATAGGCTGTTTGAGGATTAAGACTCGGTTTTAAGGTCGGGAGGTCCTTATGTCAATGAAAGACCTCCCAACTGTAGAAAGACAAGTGTCTGTGTGTGTGTGTGTGTGTGTGTGTGTGTGTGTGTGTGTGTTTACGCAGTGAGATCAGCCAGTCTTACTGCTTCCCCCACGTTCTGATTTTATGCAGTATTTGTAATTATTGAAGACTTTTGTTTTCCCCAAGAGATTTTGCACTGCTCTCATTAAAATTAGAGTCATTATGCAATGATGGTAGTACATTGCTTTGTTTGTGCTTTTCCCTCCACAATTCCCATGAAAATTTCTGTCTGATTATGAAACATTATTAGGAGGTATAAAAAAAACAAAAAAAACCTCTCTCCTTATTGTCAGGCGACGTAAGAGGAGGAGCAAAGAGGAACTTTGGCAAGAAATAATGGCAGTGGGGTCGGGTGAATCGAGCAGATTGAGTGAGGAAAAGGGGTCTGGACGAGGAGGGGAGATGAGGTGTAGAAAATCACCAGAGGAGGGGGAGGGAGCCGCATGTTTTGAGGTGAGTCCAAGGTTACCAGAGGAGGTAAAGAGCCATGTTAACCTGCAGGTTAACTAACTGAAGGACGCCGTTATATTCCACGCTGCTGCAGGCCAGTCACTACAGCAGCATGTGGGGCTTAACCTTTTGCTGTCAGATGCAAAATGTCATTCACGCATGAACAATTTTCGGTTATTTCGCTGCTCTCCTCATGGGCAGTCTACATGTCATTTCTTGTTTTTAGCATCCACACAAATCCGTGACACATGACATTTGGTATATGGGTCACGCATTTTTTACTATGTGTCTGCAACACTTGTACACTTTGCTGTCAGTACAATACCAACAGCGACCACATCCTTTTGTTGCAATATGCTATGCTATGTTTTCGCAAAATCTTTGCAAAAGAAGTAATATTTCTGTGTTTGCTTGTGATTGGTTGGTTGAAACAGAAAAAATTTGGCAGCTGTACAGATGTTGGTTGTAGCTATAGCCACCAACCTACACACGTGGCGTGTGTTCAGCTCAGTCCCTCAAAAAAGGAGAGACACCAGGGAAAGTGGTGCTCCACCCTTTCTCTCACATCTTTGTATATTTATAAAGTGGACTCAGAAAGCCTCGGGTTGAGTGGAAAATTCTTGCTCGAGTTAAAAAAAAATCTTGTTTATGCAGATGCGTCTTTGCCACAGTCCAGACTGTGTGGAGACACTTTCTGCTTCTTTCCATTGGTTTTGTCATCATGCTTTGTAAAAATTTTGATTCATTCTCTCAAAGAGTGAAAAGTGTTTATTACCAAAATCTTTTTTGATATCTGTAGAAGGTTTGGTCTTCATGCCCAGCATTTAAAACTTTACAGGTACAATTCAGATATTTATGAATCACAGCAACACTGACATTATCCACCTGTGAGTTCTGGCCAGTTGTGTGAATGGTAGCATGCTGGACACTCATAAGCTTTCTTTCATGAAAAGGTGAACATCTGTCTCTTCTGGAGCTCCGCACAGGCTTCAGCTCTTTAGGGATGTGTTTGCACATCCTGAACCCAGCTGCTAACCTTTCTTTCACTAAACCGTGCTCGTGATGGAGCGGCGTTTGAGGCAAACAGAGAGCCCTGCTGCACAAAACCACGCAGAGCAGGATGAGGTCCATCAAGTCCTGTCAATGTGATTGCCAGCCCTGCCCCACATTATTATTCTGTTTGTAATACAATTTACACACCTGCTGGGAACTGGGCGGACACAGCACTGCAGATGCAGGCCGACAGAAACCCGAGCGTGTAAAGTACACAAGCAAAGCACGCAGCAACACAAAAGCACCCACCTAAAAAAGATGGACACACACGCTCACAACAATGGCATCAGACATGCTGGAGCCAGGTGCATCTCCATATCATTTTATAAAAAAGAGAATGCATGTCAATGAATGCTTGATCCTCAATAAACAAATTATAGAACAAAACATGCACGTATCTAGCTGTAGGCTACTATATAAATTTATATCATATTGTTTTTTCCACAGAAGCAGAAATTACAGGCTTTATTTTGGGGCAGTTCATAGTCTGAAGGACAGAGTGTGGTTTTATGCTATAGCGTGAAAGGACACGTGCAAGGGTCATACAGGGTGAGAGTCACGACTCTGGTCTGAATAACTTGGACCGTAAACAACAAGCAACAAAGAGACCTTGACTGCAGACTGCTCAGCCTGTGTGCTCTTTCCATTCTTGGCGTCTTTAAAACCAGTAAATGACAGACATGAGTGATGTGCTGTGGCTCAGGAGGTAGAGTCGGTCGTCCGCCAACCCAAAGGTTCGCGGTTCGATCCCTGCTTCCCCTACTCGGCATGAGTTGTGTCCTTGGGCAAGACGCTTAACCCTAAATTGCCTCTGACGGCTCTTCCAACACTGTGCATTTGACAGAAGGAGCAAGGTATTAGGTGAAAAGCGCTATACTGTATAAATATAGTCCATTTACCATGTGTGCCGTAGGTTTCAAGCAGATATGTCTTTCCCCTCCAAAGTCGTAGTGAGATTTAGTAGGACGACATAGGTTTTCTTCCAATACCATTATATAGCCATTGTAGGACTATTAAAACATGTATAAATATGATTGTGTAATTTGATCAATACTTAAGTTCATGACCAAATATCTGCAAAGCTTATGACATTATGATGTTATGAATGTTTTGTAGTTGCTTGTGCTCCCTTGGGTTACAGGACATACCGTAGTATTTGTCAAACATGGAAAGAAAAGGGAAGAAAAAAATTGGTCAGGCTATTTCTTTGTTGCAGCATCATGAGGGACCCCAGATGCTCCATTCGTCGTCTGTCACTGTGACAAATTACACTGGACAAAACAAATAAGTGTCTAGCCCCCTACTCATTTTTGTCCCTTGTCATCCACATCTGTCAGGCTTATCAGGCTGATATCATTTAGTGTGATCCCAGCCTGAGGTTCGGAGAAGACCATAGTCATAAATGGAAAATGGGGTCATTTGTCCAAGTCAACAGCTTTATTTACACAAACATCAACACAATCTTCTCCTCAAAAGGTTTTAGGTCACCATTAGCAAAGTCAGGCAACATTATCTATTACTTTTCAGAGATGAGCGTCAGCTCCTTGTCAGCTTTTTTTGGCATCTATTTTTCTTTAGAGGGCAGGCTCTATGAGATACAGTCCTTCAATCCTTCTTTTCTCGTGTCAGTTTGTCAAACATACAGAATGACAGCCACATTTCTACATTTTAAATGTCAATACTCTTTATCCCTCACTGCATTGCCTCTATTAAAAGGTCACGTTGCTTTGCAGCAACAACATGAGATCAGAGATCTGAATCTTCATGAAAGAGTGGGGAGATTTCAATGTGCGGCTTTCTGCACACACACACGCACATACACACACACGCACACACACACACACACACACACACACACACACACACACACACACACACACACACACACACACACGCATATATATAGAGAAAGATACTGGTTGGGTGAACAGTGGTGCAAGCCATTAACTTTTTTATAGTGCTGAGTGAGGTCTTTGCGTCAGACTAGAGGAAGCCTTGGCCCATTTTTAAATAAATAAAGACTTCAAACCTCTGGGTCTGAAATATTCATCATAAAAATCACACAAGAGTTACTAAACTGCGTTCCACACTGCTCTGCATCGAGGGAGATGAGCCAGCTTTAGTACATTTCTTTCATGCTCCACCACTGATTGTGTCGACGTATATGAATTTTCCCTCTTGTTAAAAGGCTAAAATGCAGCATTTAGATGGCGTTGGCTACGGCTGGAGAAGCAGAGAAAAGGGCATTTGTTGGTCATGGACAGCAGGCAAAGAGGGGAGTGGGGAGTTTCAGTGTTCATGCCACCTTCTTTGCTCAGCACTGTCAACGTTATTGCCTTTCAAGGACACTATTTCAGGCTCTGGATCTACATCCCTATCTTAGTTAAGGGAAACTAATACAGTATATAAAACCCCATCACCCCAAGTTGTTGTGATCGTGTGTCAGTGTGTTTAGTGTCTAATACACACAGAGTTAAAGCTTCTGCACCAGGACAGAGATTACCACAAGCCCAAGCTTACACTCAGATCACAGGAAGACTCAAGCAGGCATAAGAGCAAGCAAACAAAAATAAAGTAGTCAAATATTTAGTCAGCACACACGTGTACATGGAACAAGGTCATCGTGGTTAATCAAATTTATTGTAAGACTAGAGGTCAACATTATATTCTGTAAACTAACAAGATAAAAGGTTGTAACTCAAAATGAGGAAAAAAGATGGTCAATATAACTGTTACATAAAAATGAATTCATCAAAACAGTCCGCATTTTAGTCTGTTAATAAAACTCCAGTCAGGGACGTTCATCTTACTTTGCTGATTCTGCAACAATGTGCATTTGTTTCATTTCATAAAACTGGACACATTAAGTGTTGAAGTGTATCAGATAATTCCACGGATTTACAAAATATAATTAAAACATTATTTGCATGAAAATATTTATAAACCTAAAATCTTCATCCATCAAAATTAATTTTGTGTTACAATTTATTTCATTGTATTTTAACTGACAGGTTTGGTATAGAGCTTTTTTATTCGTTAAAGCTTTTCTACCAGTGGATTTTAATGCTGTTTTGTGTCTGTGCAAATAGACAAAATCTAGAGACAGTCCTATGCTGGTGCTGTACATGTCTCCGTTGTTTCAGTAGATAACAGTTAGTTGGCGTCAAGTATGAAAACTGTTGAACAAAATGTACAAATGAACATTGAACATGGAAACTGAGATGCTGTCTGGTCTCGTGATTCTGCTTCATAATGAAGCTTGTTTATGAGGCAGAGGATTTTCTCGATGAATGACACAACTGCACAACTGAGATGGCTGATATTAGCCTGAACTGTTTACAACTGTCTAGGCTAGGGTCAGGTTAGAGCACTAAAAAATAAATATAACCACTTCTGACCATGTTTTCATATAATTTAGATTTACTAAGAATAATTGAATGCAGTGAATTTTAGGGTGAAACAATGATGGGCTCTCTCAATGACAAAACAAACAAACAACAAAAACAAATAGCAGTGGTTCTGTCCTCGAGCGTGCCTTTTATATATATAATTCATGTATTGAAATGACTGAAGGATTAAATATAATATGTGACTGCATGACTGATGGAAAAAACATATAAATGAAAGAGAAAAATCTGCCAAGAACATCATTTGAACTGGACCAAAATAAACCTCACTCACACCAACCCAGATATTTTTCCAAAGAGGACTTCCCTTGATTACGTACTGTATGTAAAAAAAAACAACAACAACCTGATCCTCTGAGATAAGTTGGAGACAGCAGCACATGCAGCCAAAAGTTTGATCCAGACATGAGTGATCACATTGACACAAGAATGTAATTGTGAAAAAAATCGAATCAATCAAATCAATGGGAGCAGAAAAGGGAGAAAAGCTTTCCAGCACTGTCTTACCCAAGATCATCCTGTATCCTTCCACCGTCAACTTCTCCCACCGTTATCTTCCTGCTTGGCTCTTCTCTTCCTTGGTCGGCTACTGAGGTGACTCAAACCTTAAGCGCCAACCTTTCTGCCTCTCAAAACTCAACGCAGATGTGGAAAAGACATCCAACATCACCACCTCCACTTTGCATCCCTTTCACGCGGTGCTGTCTTCCCCTGCTCCGCTCCCCTCATCTACATGAGATTCTGCTTCTCCTTCAGGGCTCGACACACGGCTCTTGTTCAGCCAGCTGGAGAAGAGTAGTGGTACAGCAGCAGCCGTGACTGCAATACAACATGCGCCCAATCCACTGCAAGGAAGCCTGTGATTTATCCACTGTTATATATTCACAACAACAGGAGGAACACCAGAGAATACAGCTGAGATCGAGGCTTGCCTCACTGAAGGAATCTCTGCACCACAGCAGACTCTCTCTCTCTCTCTCTCATATTTTGGGCTTGGGTATAACTTAAAGGCACCTTGCATCCCTGAGCCGTGATTGGCTGGAGGCTCGGCCAATGGGAGCAGACGGTGCTGAGCATTTTCTCAGGGTGTTTGATTCAGGAGGCAGAGTGATAATGCTGCTGTCGACTCTGCTCTCCCCTATTGTCTGTCACCCTTTCTCTGCTCCCCCCGCCCCCTCCTGTGTCTCTCCTTGTCTCGAACTTCACATTGTCGGCATCTGAAATATGACTTGGGTGCATTAATATCTGCCCTCCCAACATCCTCCCCCTAAATTGGGCCTGGTAATCCCCTCTGGTCTCTCTTTCTACCTGTCCGTCAGGGGTTTTTTCCCCCCACAAAGATCAGTGGTGTACTTAGAAAAATGCTGACAGAGTCCACACTGTATAGTTGTCAGTCCAGACAACTGTGAAAAGAACAAAAAGAAAAGCAGACACAGAGGTTTGATGGAGACTGACGGCTTAGAAGACTGGATGAAGCGTTGGAGGGAGTGGAGGAAAAATTGAGGTTAACGCAGTCTGACTTGGGGATGAAACTGTAAGGTTGAGGGAATGTGGAAGATGTGGGTAAGCAGCAGGATGAAGGAGGATGCTGACAGCTGTGTACAGGAAGAGGCAGCGAGCGCTGAATGACCTCAAAAAACTGAGCTGCACATCTGTAACTATGTTTACCAGAGTAATGTACTCACACTTGAACATGCCACCAAATTCTTTCCCACAAACTCAGGCAGTGACGTCACAGGACTCAAATAAAGTCATTCAATTCTACATTGGTGTGTGTTGTGTGTGTGTGTGTGTGTGTGTGTTAGTGTGTGTGTGTCAGATAAGGTTTCCTCATTAGTGGAGTTGGGCTGAATAATGCAGTAAGGTGTATTGTTGTGGTCAATGGGCCAGGTGCTAATGTGGCTGTCTGAGGGTGGAGGGCAGAGACAGCATGACTTTAATGGATGTCACCATGGAAAACTGAAACCGGACCTCTGGACTCAGGTGACACGCCATCCTGCATGTGTGTGTTGGCCTCTTGGCGGTGGGAGTATAGTAAGGCCCTAAGATGTTTCACTTAAAAACACAATGACCTTGGAAACAATTGTTAGACTTAAAAACAAATCTATATGCATGGATGTATGGACCACATGCAAGACTATTGCAAGCGTTTTAAACTGCTTCTATCGCAAGGTTTTTTCTTTCCTTTGTCTTTTAATATCTTTTCTTTTCTTTTCATCAACCCATAAAAGGGGAAGCTCTGTGGATTTTGTTAGGGGATCTGATTTATCCCAGTGGTGGCCAACTGCTACATTATTTTCTCACACTGGCTTGTTCACAAGACAAAATTCATAAAGATATTAATATTTATTGAAAAGCACTGATAACTTTATCGTGATTCCTGATGAAGCGTTAAAATATCAGATACTGGAATTACTTTCAGTTCAGCCTGCTTGAACCGAAGAACTTCAAGCTAATTAACATGCAAAAACACAACATTTGTCCATTTTTTCAACAGTTTAAGCTGACGCTGCATGATCATTTGAAACTCGCGAAGCACAGAGCCCCTCCACAATGAAATCACACTTACTGCAAGTTTTTAACCCACTTCAGATCTTCAGGTAAATTGTGTTCCTTATAATTTCATGATCTTTTTGTAGTCAAGCACAGATCCCACTGAAGTTTTGTGGATGTGCACACATTCCTTGCACTTCTTTCCCCTTGCAAGAAGTACACTTTGTTTAAGCCTAACTTTTTTCTCTTTTCCCCTGTTCCCCCTCCCTTCTTCCGTCATTCCTTCCCTGCATCATAGCGATGATATGTTAAAGGTCGAGGGTCGGACCGGGTCTAAATGCAGAGTCTTGTCTGAGCATTGATGTTTGCAGGAGACTGCCCTGACTTACATCAAAGGGAGAAGCCTTCAAAGCCTCGTGTTAAGACTGTCACCCGCTCTTTATTTCTGCTCTGAATATTGCAATAATGAGAAGATCCTGGCTTATCCAGCTTCTCAGTTCATTTTAAAGTGATCAAAGGAGGAATGTTCACAGTGGTGGGTGGTTTTGAATTGCTCAGTAGTCAGTTATGATCTTACCTGAGCACCACATTGGTCGCCTCTGCTCAGGGTGATCCAGCTCCTCTGTCCAGTAGAAACTGCAGGAGTCAGTGTGTTCGCCAGCATAAAGTAATAAAGGCAGAGGTCCTCTTTGAATGGAATAGATTAAAGTGCGCTCACGGTAATGTGGACAGATGAATTAAGTAGCACTGAGCGACATGAGTGCAGACCTCAGACCAGTGAGCTGGAGGGTGAGGAGAAAAGGTTCTGCGCAGGCAGACACATGTTCACAATGTAGCTGCATCAAACAGCAGGCGTCTCGATGTTCAGATTCTTCATCTTCCTCTCAATCACTTTCTCTCTCATTATCCTGCTCCTCTCAGATTCATTTTAAAAACCTCTGTGTGTTTCTCTGTGTTGTCCCTCAGTGTTTCCTTCATGCTGTCAACTATTTCCTGGGAGTGAAGGAAACAAGTGCATGAGATTCCAGAGGCTAATTCTGCTTCTTCAGACCAGCGGGGAACCTAATATGTGAGGACAACTGTGGAAGGAGGGAGATGCAGACTGGGAGAGAATGTAAGGAAAGGGAGGGGCAGGGTGGCAGATCAGAGGACTGGAGTGTTTGAGTTGTTGAGGAATGAAGGAGAGGAAGAAAATACTGACATGGTGAGGCAGAGGGAAATATGATTACATGTTTCATGTTTTAGTTTTCTTGTTACTTTATTGTTTGTTTGGAAAGGGGTTCTATACCCAACAGGCTTTTGTCTCAGCTATGTTAAACAATCTGTGTCTCTTATAAGTGCCTTTGTCATCCCAAACCATCCCGTCCATGACTCAAATTGTATGTCAATGGCAACATTTCCGTGCTCTATCACAGTGGGGGAATATTTTTGCTGCAGCAAAATGGCTTAATATTACAATATAAATTCACTGAGCACTTAACTGTACAATTGCTCATTCCAACAGTCACCCAATCTGTCTCAATTTGACGCACACAGATGGTCGGGTCAGGATTTGGCATCAACAGCAGGTCCAGTCTGGTGGTGGTGGTGCGGTGTAACGGTGTGGGGAACAATTACTCAACAGACTTTAGAGCCCTTAATACTACAGCCTATCAGAGTCATTTCAAACTGGCTTCATGAACATGACGATGAATTCACTTTACTTCATAGAAGTAGAGTGGAATAGAATAGAGAATAGAGTCTTTATTGTCATTGCACATATACAACAAAATTGGATGCAGTCATATCAGTGCAACTTTAAGAAAAAATGTGCAATACAGTGAAATAAATATAAAAGAGCCAGTCACTATAAAAATAAACTGACGATTCTGATAAGAAATTAAAACATAGAGACACAACATTCACACATACAAGACATTCACAATACATTCTTATGTTGCAATAATTCAACATAAGTAGTGTTGAGTGAAGTTATGGCTTTTTGGATAAAAGCTGTTTCTTAATCGGTTTGTACGTGTTTTAATTGTCCTGAAGCGTCTGCCCGAGGGCAGCAGTTCAGACAGAGAGCGTCGGGGCTGAGATGGATCTTTTGCTATGTTCTGGGCTTTTTTTTCAGGCAGGAGGCCTTCAGTGCTGAAACACTCCACAGAGCTGAAGGGAACCACAACATTTGGTGATCAATATTTGGGTATTCCTATGGAGCAAGTCCTTTTTAAAATATCTAATCTTTAGACTGTTCATATAAAAAATATAAATACACTTCATATTGATACATATGACAATTCCTTTAGAAATCTCTCCATGCTGATCACACAGATCTCTACATTAACAACAATTTGGTACCTCTTTAGTCTGGTTAGAGTAATTTGGGTAGGCTGAATTAAAATGGATTGACCCTTTTTTTTTCTCTGGAGATAACAGACGCCTGGGACTATTGCTTTTATTACAAAACCTTATCTCACTGTGCAAAGCATTAAACATCAGATGGGAAATTTTACAGCGGCTGGCATCCTTAAAAATGCTGATCCACAGCCAGCCCAAAACACTCTCTGCCTCTCAGTCACCCATTACGTGTTTCAGTTTGTCATCCAATGAATCACCCAAAGTGAGGCGCTGCGATAGCTGGGATGATGGAGGTAAATGCTAACGGCTGTGAGATAAACAGAGTCACACAAAATCTACAAACATGATACTGTGGGACTCTTGTGTGCTAGCACAAGTCAATTCCTCCCTGCTGCCATTTAAGGTGTTAATTCAGATCGGATATCATAAATGTGCGTGCAAGTGTCGTTTCAGAGAGGTAGGGAAGTATTGGACCTGAGGTGAGATTGACACATGGCGCAATGTCAACTAAATGTCAGTCTAATTCTGATGTGCTCAAAAGCCTCCTGCATTACAAGTCTCTTACAGAGTATGGATGGCGAATGTAGGGTTAAGTGTAGTCTATCAAAGCCATATGAGCAGATAACTGTAGTGTGTGAAGAGCTCGTGTGTAAATGAGACATTAAACAAAGTGTTTAATGTGAGCAGTAAAAACTGGAAACTGGAAATGGTTGTCAGGCTTGGCAGGGTCCCATGCTGGAGGAGATGCTTACGTTAAACTCTTATCCCCGTTCAAATGAAGGCAGACACCTTCACTTTCATTTCATTTGCATAACATGGACACACACGTAAACACACACACAAACATATACACTAACTCCCTCTGGCAACATGCCACGTAAGGGTTGGGTTAAGGGACAGTGGGGAAGGACGACAGCAAACTGGAGTAGTAAGCACATTTCACCAGGGGAATACAGTTACACACACACACACGCGCACACGCTCGCACGGACACAGATTCTGTTCTATCCTCTCTCTCTTTGCAGTGCAATTTCTACAATACTTCACACCATTACATTCACAAAGTCTCTCTCTGATCTATATATGGCTCATCAATGTTTACGTTCGTCTCCATTACCCTCGATACGTGGAGCAGTTCGGAAACAACATAACAACTCATTCAACCAGCAAATTAAAGTTCTGCCTGCCACAAAGATGCAGTTACATATTCTTGTCTCTGACAATAAAACAGTCCATAAGAAATACAAACACTGAGGCTGGGAATTTCTGTCTACAGAGAAAGGTCATTCAAGGTCAACAACCGGGCACCACATGTATGGCCATGAACTGGCTCTTCAGTGTGACACACTACTTTCTTCTTCAAAATAAATGACACTCATTAACAATTTAAAGCTAAACAAAATAAAATCATAATGGAAATCATAAAAGAGACTACAGCTGGACCAGCAGCTCTGTGACCCTCTAATGACCATTGTAAACAAAGCCAAATTATAAGACAGGTGCTTCTACATCCAAATTTTGTTTCTGATCTTCACAATTGTGGTCGTAAAGGTTTCATCCTTTCAATCGCAAAGATTTAGGGGATAAAACCATGAAACTAAACCTGAGGCCCAACTGTTTCTGGTCCAAGATTAAAATATATCTGGGCACCATGAATGTTTGTAGCTAAATCATTGGCAATGCATCTGATAGTTGTCAAGATCTTTTAGTTGATCTCAGATTGATGGTTTTTACTGAACAAGTTGTTTCTCCAATCTATCTGCATATGTTGTTATTCCTCATTTAAGGAATGTTAATTATCAGTATTGATGTCTCTGGTTTTGTGACTTGGCTCCTTTTTTAATTAGTTTTTGCAATGTGTGGCTTCAATATAAAGCTGTCTCTGTTTCATATTTGATCCGTGGTGATGTTGCATTTACAATAAACTTCATGGCAAGAATCGACCTCTTTCTTTTTGTTATGCAACTAATACAATAATACATAAACATCCACTACAATCAGCTTCACTAAACACATAATTTGTCTCATCAGCTATGAAAGAGAATACACTCACACAAAATCAAAGTGAAATTTGTTCAACAATAAAATTAGACTCCAACCAGCGTTTTACTTCCAATGGTGCCAGTTGTGTTGTGTTTTTTGGCTCCTCTTCGCTGGAGTGTGCCAGCAGTCCTGGAGAGCGCTGTCTGCTTTTGTTCTTCCTTTTTTCACCTCAAAGATAAACGCACTGACACCATCCCTCTGCCCTTATTAGCCTTTGCATTTCAGGGCTGTTTTTGAAGATTTAATCAGTCAGATTTCCTTGATTAATCCTTTTTCATGTCCTTTCATGGTAAATAATTAGAGACGTTGAAACGATCGCTGGCTGGATAGAGAGGAGAGCAGGCAGATCTCTGGTAGAGCAGAGTCCCCAGGTACCTTCATTAGCCTGATTATTCAGACCCAAACAAACTCCATCAGCCAGTTTACATGTAAATAGGTTAATTCCATTCCCACTCTTCACTCACTCTGCTGGCACGCTGTGTTAAACAGATGAGAGCCCATCAAATGTTGTTTTCACTCTCTACCTACATGAACTTAACGCTTGAAATGTATGCAACATAAATACCAAATATTTAGATTTTCACTGCAGATAGTCAAACAGTAAGGTTTTTCCAGAAGAATATGTTTAACAGATGACTGAATCTCAATCACTTATAATCTGCAGACACGTCAAGCAATAAAGGAACATTTCACTGTATTTCCACTGCAGAGGGCCTCGGTCAGGCTTCACGACTGCAGCAGGTTGTGTTATGGTGACACCTAGTGGCCAAATTTTAATATATCATCCAAACTGTGATTTTGTCGCAACAAAACGTTTTACCACTTGGTGGCAGTGTGATTCTACTCTCCTTATTAACCGATTTATTTCTGACAAAGGCATCTTCTAATATCTAAATCACTCCTTGTAGTTTTATAAAGAGGAACATTTTTACCTGAGCTTATTTTTTACCTTTTAAAAAAATGCTTTTATAGGTGAGTGAGTGAGTGAGTGAGTGTTGTTGACAGTTCTCAATACCTGCATGCCTTTGTGTATCAGAGATGAAGAACTGCTGCCCTGACTGCCCCTCTCCCCTCAGGATTAGTGACTTAATGCAACCATTCAGACACTGAGCTCCGATCAGCTGCTTAATAATGTTTTATCCCAAATAACACGACCGTATGATGTCTGCACTCTAACCCACATAGATGTATTCGTGCATAAACCTACATAAATGTCCCAGTGAATCTCAACACAAACATACACACAATTAAATGCTACATTGTTGACTTGCAGATCATATTCAGGCCCTAAGAAGCTTAAAATAAGCAGGAAATTATTTTATTGATTATTTATTCTAAAGGTCTATAATTTCCTTGACAGTTTCCCATAAATAATTTTATTTACTAACAATTTAAAAGCATGAATTTCCCTAAGCGATCTTTTCCAGTTAAATCCAAGTAAACAGTAATTCCCTTTTAATATATTTTGGAAAACGTATATATGCATTGTATGCCTGGCCATAGACTTTAATTTCATGGTCACCTTTCATTAGCTATTAAATACAGGTATTCATTTGGCACTGCAGCAATTCCAAATAATTATCATTATCAAAATCATAAAGATCCATCAAATTAAGATATTCTCAATGTCCTGCATTGCAAAAATCTCTTTTACATAAGTGTCCCAGCCAAGATAGGAGTAGCACATGAGATATAAAGCATTTATGCTGCCAACACAGGCTCATCCAGATAAGAGCCACGATCACGGGGGTCAAGGGTCAAAAAGGGTAAGGGCAGATGCAGCCCTTCCTTTGTATTGGGTTCAAAAGTCCCCCTTTCAAAAGGCAATTTTTTTTCCCATTCTACCATCTATCATGTAGCTATACAATATTCTACAAAGCCCTATCTGCAGATAATCTGTGTCTCCAAAGAGCAGGGACGTGTCCTGTTTTTGTTATTCATCCTGCTGCTTCAAGTTAGTAGTGCAAAATGCACTGCAAACACACACACACACACACACACACACACACACACACACACACACACACACTCACACTGGCTTATGCTAATCCTTTGAAACAAAGCTGTATATTTCTCCCATTGCAGGTCAAGCGTGGGATGTTCATCAGTATGTTTATCAGGATTATGAGCATTTTATCCAGAATACAACCTTTAACATTATACATTATACTTACCCAACATTCAACTGTTTCACATGAAGCGGACAAAAGTGCCAGCAAATGACGATTGAACTGGTGACCATGACTCTCTCTGACCATTCCCACCAGTGAGCCATGACCCAGGGTGACCTTGTGACCCCTTCGCACTGACCTCTCGGTGGGTGGCCTTCACACTGACCAACATGGACCATGAATCACAACAAGTGGCACTTCTCAGATCAGATTGGATCAGATCAGACCTTTTTTTTATTGTCTTCTCCACTTTGGTGATATTGCACTACTCAGTCATTTATTCATTATATAAAAAATAGATCTTTTTCACCTCTTGCCATCGAATATTTATCCAATCCGTTTTAGATTTCACTCTTGCTTCTCAATGAAAAAGTCGAGCTTGTACAACCTTATACATTTTGATTTAAGTAAAATAAATCTGTTCCTGAATGTCTGCTTATATTTGAAGGCCAAGGGTATAAATACACAGACATGTGTTTATTACATGTGTGACTGTTAAGTTGTGGTCGGAGTGGATGCCAGACCAGGATTATGCCATCCCAGTGTCAGTGAAGAAGGAAGTCTGCCTGGTCGGGCAGCTACGTTAATCATAAATCTTTATCTCACAATCCTGCCTCGCACATCCGGCCTTTCATTAAAAGACGGGCAAAGGATTAGTGCAGCTAAACCCCCGAGATGTGGGGAGAAAAATGAGAAACAGAGTTCCGAGTAAACAGGGAAAACCCTCACTGTTGATGGTATTGTGAATGGACAAATCTATCTGTCTATTTATTTATCTATCTATCTCTCTATCTATCTATACATCATTTATCTATCTATCTGACCTAAACGTTAACCACTTTAACAAAAAGAAAACACAGAATCGACAGACTGATTTTCAATATTTTAATTGACAACACATTTTCCAAAAGAAACAAAAATGAAAAAGACAAAGACAATTACACAGTATCCAAAGCAAAAATCTATTTGAAATTAGATATTGATTTTCACAATGTTAACCTGAGAATGCTATTTTTACTTATCTCTCCATCACTCCCCATTTCTCTTCAGCCTCCAAAAATCAGCTAGGAAATCTACCTCTGACTGTGAGTGGAGTGCAAAACATGAAATAAAAACCTAACAAAGAAAACCGGACACAAAAGAAGTATAGTATAAGAGACAAACTATCCGCCTAAGTAACAAAGAAAGAAGGAGGAAAACCAGACACACCTGCACATAAGAACAAAGTCATATAAACAGCATTAAGTTAGAGAATAAATAAAAAATATTTTAATTTATGTAGAATATCTGATGGTACCAAAGCTAAATAGGAAGTGCTAACATTATAGTGACAGAGCATCTGGTCAAAATGGCCAAAGCAGGATTTCCTGTTAGGATTTGTGGAGTCTTTTTTTTTGGTAATCAATTTTTCAGAAAATGTATTGGCTTGGGTCTCGCTCAGCAGTACTGGTGCTCCACACATTAAAAAATCTTATTATTCTACTGTTCTTCAACTAGCAGTCTGCCTACTGAGAAAGATGGACCCCGCAGTCTTAAAGTCCAAGAGACGTCAGCATCAGTCAGTGTTCATGAAGGATCACAGACTGGACTGTATTGATGGCTGAAGCACAGTCGGCTCTGCTAATACTTCTTAGTCTCTGTAGATGGAGGTTATATGTCGGGGGGGCATGTGCGGTGGATGGTAGGCATCATATGGCCCCTCTAAGTGTACGTCATAGCTGCTCTGAGTCTGATACAGGCCCTGGTCCACAGGGGAAGGGGAGTAGTGGTGTGGGGGTGGGTAATGGGGTGAAGGCTCCTGTTTGGGCACTAGGTTACTGCTGATGCTCAGAGGTGGAGTGGGAGGGCCGTCGTACGGAGGGGTCCCCACTCCGCCAGCATTGAACTCGTGCGGCGAGTGATTCTCGTACGCTCCTCCTTTCATCGCCCTCAGGTGAAGCAGGTGAG